>NC_069000.1:22250826-22255967 GCF_001194135.2 Octopus bimaculoides
ATATATATATATATATATATATATATATATACATATATATGAAGAGAGAAAGAGATGGGTGGAGGGAAAGATAAAAGGTACCAAACTAATCAAATCGAAAACTTCATCTAAATGGCATTTCTAAACTTCTTTTGTTGGACATCTCTTGGACTTAGAAGAGGTAAGAATACTGGAAACAGCCAGTAGTCAGTTATAGGAAGAGAGGAAAATTATATGCATAACGTAGAGTGACGAGTGATGACGGTAAGAGAGAATAGAGAGGAGCGAAAATGTTTAATCTAGTACCAAAGTAAATGGGAGTGAGAAAGGGAGCGGAAAAGGGAAATAATGAGGGGAAGGATATGGTAACTACGGTACTAAGTATAGTAGTGGTGGGAGGGAGAAGAGCAGAGCTAAGTAGAAAGCGAGAAGAGAGGTAAATGAATTGAATATAACTGTAAGAAGGAGAGAGGGGGGAATCGAAAGAAGGGAATAAAACGATGGAAATAAATCCAATTGGGCGACGAAAGGGGATCGGTATATAATCTTAGTGTGGTACAAGAGATTGGAGTGAGAAAGGCTGGATGAAGTACCTCGGTAGACAGGTAGCTGGTTAGACTAACAAGTAACTAAATAAGCAAACCAGTATGTATATAATCAAGTAGTTGCGTAGACACACAGGGAGATATGTAGAAAGACAGGTAAAGAAGTACAACTCCACGCCAGGTGTACGTTTCGGTCTATTTGTAAATTCAAACGTGTGCGCGTGCACACACACACCCACCCGCGAGCTCATGTGCAAAACAAGGTAGATAAACGATAGTACTCGAATACCAAAGGTAGAGTGAAATACAGTTAACCACTACGCCATATGCCGACGGGCATATGGCATAGTGGTTAAGAGCGTGGGCTACTAACCCCCCGTGACCTGAATAACAACGACAACAACAACAACATCGAAAAATAACTTAGGAATGAGAACCCAGGTTCGAAATTTTCCCAAGACACCTGATGAAGGCTGGAGGGTATATCAGCCGAAACGTTGTGTTAACAACAAACAAGATGAGGACAAATATCCGTCAAATGTAAATAATGTAGAGTGAAATAGTTTTGTATTGAAGCCAAAAAGACTTTACAAACTGTTACTCAGAGTTTCGCGTAATCAATCATCAGGCTGCTGTGAGTATTTGATACTAAAAAGTCCGCTAGTAAACGGGATCTGGGTATAATTGTAAACAACGATCTGCGTTGGACAAACCACATATCTAAGATTGTCAAGAAGGCTGGGGGTGTCCTAGCATCACTTAGTAAGACTCTTGTCAGCTGCTTTCCAGCCATCTATTTAAAACTGTATATGACAATGGTACGTCCACATTTAGAGTTTGCATCTCCAGTCTGGAAACCCTATCTTGCTCAGCATATAAATCTCTTGGAAACTGTTCGGAAACGTGCAACAAAACGAATACCCGCCGTCGGGTATCTACTCTGAATGTCTTGCTTCCATGGGCATGGATGGCATGGACACATAAAAGCTCAGACGTCTGGCAATTGACTTGGTAGACACCCACCATCTTTCCAACAACAATCTTGGGCACCTTTTTGAATTCCATGTCAGACACTCGTTGGACATGCTTACAAAATCAAAAAACAACACAGCACCCCTTGACTTTCGGAAACATTTTTTCACGCTCAGAACTGTTGAAGAATGGAATAAACTACTTTCATCAGTCGTTACCTGTCGAGACACTACATCCTTCAGAACTTCGATGCTTCCTGAAATCCGTCAACAGTACACCTGGTGGCTTTGTTTTTATCTTGGTTGTGGTGCACCTGAGCACTGTTATATAACAATTTCTTTAATATTATATATAATGATCCTTCGGTAGTGGTACATAGAGGTGTCGGTATGAGGAGACGACGTCATTCACTCTTTCTACAACCTAGCCTCTTTATGTTATACAGAGAGAGAGAGAGAGAGAGAGAGAGAGAGAAAGATGATTAGGACTAGTGTCAAGCTATTAGCAGTGAAATACAAAAAGACAGTGGTATGGATGATCAAGGATAATTTCCAGAAAACAAAGACAAACAGTGGAGATGCGGGGAGTCCCAACGACAGCGGTATTCGCTCTGTTCCCTATCGATTTACGACTGGAAACCCCAGAAAAGGGAAAACCAGAGGAAAAAAAAGCTAACATGTACGCACGCCGGCTCGTGTGTGTGTATGTTCTTTGTAAGTATTTATCTGTTCGTGGTCGCATGAGAACATGTGCCTTTGCGAGTAGACAGATGTGTATATATATATATGTATATGTATGTATGCGAGGCGTGTGTCTGCATATATGCTTTTGTGTGCGTATGTGTGTGCCAACAGCATGGATGAGGGTTGTGGTCTTGTGATCCAGTGTGTGTGAATGAGAAAGAGAGAGAGACTGTGCACGTGTGTGGCTGTGCACTCAAGGATCTGCATGTATATGCGTATGGTGTGGTGTGTAAGGTGCTTGCGAAACCGCGGCTAGCCGCATGCAAATTACGCGCGAGTGCCAACAACGTAGACGCACAACCACAAACAAGCGAAAAAGCGGACGACAAGGAAGAAAGGAAAATCATAAGAAAAAAAAACAACCTAAATAAAGCATTACCAGGGGGGAGGGTAAAAGAAAAGCGACACAAAGCTAAACAACTACAAAAAGCGAAGGAAAGAAAGTCACCAAGAGTGGCCAATCTCACCGCATAACACTTCCATACGTAACTTGGGGATAACTCGTATGTATTCATTGGTAGTGATGAAAATAGACGGGAATTGAGATAAGGAAAGTTAATTCATTCACCGCAAGCACACACCAATGTTGGGCGACTCTCTTTCTCTCTTTCACACGCACACTGGACTATTGGTTAATGAAAGCGAATGAATTTATTTTACGCCACCACTGTACTTTCACTTTAAGGCTATACATGTACGTGCAAGAGAATTGTTATACAATTTGCTAACACACTGGCCTTCAGTTTTCTGCCTGCATTGGATTTCAACAGTGTATTTCTGAGTATACGAACATGTAAGTATACACACACACACATACCACATGTACATTCATAAGCAGTATATTGCCCTTATAGCATAGTTTTGGCAACAGATTTCAGTTGAAATCCCGCGTTCAAACAGATATTGTAGAGAGTTTGACAGTCTTGTATGTTAATTGGCAAACTGCCAAATACGTCCCAACCAAAATCATCTATCAATGTATGTGTATATATGTGTATGTATGTATACACACACACACACATATACATATACACACACACGCACATACATACATTACATATAGGCTGTATTACTAAGAAGTTCGTTTTGCAACCACGTAGTTCCGGGTTCAATTGCAATGCGCAGAACCTTCAACTACGTCCCCGGATGAGTCTCCCTTGTAAGTGAATTTGTTGAATTTTAACTGCGTGGAAACCCTCGTGTGCGCTTATCTCTCACTAGGTGGCGATCGATGCTGGGTTGTTTCTGTCCCCGTAAATTAGCGGTCAAGCAATTGATCGATAGAATAAATACCAGTCTTGAAATAAGTACTCGGGTCCATTTAATCGACTAAAAACCCCGGTGGTCCAGCGTAGTTGCAGTCCTGTAACTGAATCAAATAATACGTGTGTGTGTGTGTGTGTGTGTGTGTATGTATGTACACATATACGCACACACACACACACCTTTCTCATTGGTAAGTGCTTTTTCTCCATATGCATAAATGTAAATCGTTTCCCAAATAAGTTGCACTTCGGATTGAAAGCTCCGATGACGCTATAAGGTGTTACTCAGGCACTCAACTATAAGTCCACCACATCTTATAGCAGAAACAACTCTAAGCTAATGAAGTTCATAAGATAATCGTTTATTCCTTTGTCATCTCATTCACATACATACATACAGACAGACAGACAAATGATATCTTAACTCTTTGAGTCTTGACCTCTTGAACCTTATTTTACCATATACCTGGCACTCCACCGGTGTAACAGTATAGAGAAAAATAAGCCACCCGCCGGTAAACAGGTGTTATGGGCTCAAAGGGTTCAGGCATGTAAAATAACATGAAAATCACCTAGGTAACCCCACAATGCTGCATGGTTAAGTTCGCTTGATCACCATGTGGTTTCGGGTTCACTCAGAGTTACAATACAAAACACTTGAGTAAATGCGTTCAACTATACTTTTGGATCGACCAATGCCTTGTGAATGAATCAAGCTGATAGACGACGGATATTGTGGGAAGCCCGTCGCACACGTGCGTGTGCACGCGCAGGCTTTTGTATACGTCTACTTTTTCGCCTTCATGCTTCAACCGATGTGCTTTACACCCCCGTAACCTAGCGGTTCGATGAATAAATAGTCTCTCGCTAAAATAAGCAAGAACCAAAACCAAGTCTTAAGAGAAGGAGAACTGGGTCGATACGATCGGTTAAAACTTTTCATGAAGGCGGCACTCCACCATGGCCACAGTCTTAACGACTGAAACAGGTACACACACATACACACACGTTATATATTACTCTAAATATCCGAACCAATAATCTTAAAATATAACAATCAGGACCTACTACTACTACTAAACACCTTCTTCATCCTCCCATTATTAATATATCCAATGTAGATGGCCATGTTTCTCTTGTTCTTCCTGTTCTCGTTTTAATCTTTTATATTCTTAATTTTCCGTCCATTTGCTAATGGAATATGTTCCGAAAGTCGGTTTACGATTTATTAAATGAAATAAGCTGGGTGGTCCAACCGAAAAATAAAACGAATAAATAAAAGTCAGTGTTTTATAAATATACATCTTAACCTGCTCCAGCGCCAATATTTCTTTCTCTCTCCCCCCACCCCCGAATACTTTCTCACCCTTTGCACATCACAACTACAGCCGCCTTTCTCCAAGTCCGTCCGCCTGACTGCATGGCCAACCCACACATCAGCCCCCACCTCTCTCTCTCTTTCTCTCTGTCCGTCCGTCTATGTCTGCCCATTAACCTAAAGATATCATTTTTGCTCATCGTTTTATTTTATTTTATTTTCAAACAGAACACTCTTCAAACATCCTTTAGCCTCTGTCCCCATACCTCATCCATTAAGTGAAGAACTATCATCCAATATAAGATGGATTACTGTTCAT
>NC_069000.1:22257918-22264708 GCF_001194135.2 Octopus bimaculoides
TCAAAATTGGCCTCTTTCATATATATATATATATATATATAGTTCAAAAAAACAATAACAAAAAAACAAAAAAACAACAAAGTGAGGACGTGATATGGATAGTATTATTGGACGCTCAGGAAAGGAAAGAGAGAGTGTATTATATATATATATATATATATACACATATATACACACATATATATATTATACCTCACATTTGTGTAAAATAGCATCCTTGGTTATAGGTTTGCAACAGACTAATCACTGGCTCACTTAATTGAGTTCAAATTTTAATTTGTTTTTAAAGTTTATTTTATTTTTCCCTCAAATTTCAATTTAAATAAAAAAAACATCAATCTTAGCAGTTGGATAGTTCATTTCCCTGGAGTCAACAACAGTAATAATATATGTATATTTATTATCGGTAGCGGATGAAGAACGGTTAAAGAAAACTCAACGATGGAATTTATAACAATAAAAGTGATGTATACGAATGAGCAAAACCTCCACCTTATTTGGGGCCAAACATGCAAACAACACACAATTCCTGGCAAATTATCATTCCAGCATTTCTGAAGTACAGACAGCCAGAAAGATGTATGGCATTCCTTTACACCAAACCTCTACCCCACCTCCAACACACTACACCTGTTTACGCATATGAATTGTACACTCAATAATACTCATTTGGTTATATAAGGAGGATGATGATGATGATGAAAGATGCAGCTGTCATATATGATGATACATGTTATTAATTCCAGCTACTGAAGCGTCCAGTCTCCGAGATTATGAATGAATATTAAACCTGAATTTGTCCAGTCTTGTCTGCATACAGTGAGAAAGACCATGTATATTTTTAGTTTTTGTATTTCTTTCAAAAGATGCCATCAGCACTAACTGCTATCACCAGCTGATTGACAGAGAATAATGTTGAAACCCCTAACCACTACCACCACAATGGCTGAGTACAGATGGTGATAATCACTTAGCCTGGTTCCTCAAGAGACATTTAGCACCTTTGATTTTTCCTTATGATCATCATAAAAACAAAACAAAAAAAAATGGATTTGGTAGACGGAAACTGAAAGGAGCCCGTCGTATATATATATATATATATATATATATATATATATATATATATATATATATATATATATATATATGTATGTGTGTTTGTGTATCTGTGTTTGTCCCCCCACCATCGCTTGACAACCGATGCTGGTGTGTTTACGTCCCCGTAACTTAGCGGTTCGGCAAAAAGAGGCCGATAGAATAAGTACTAGGCTTACAAAGAATAAGTCCTGGGGTCGATTTTCTCGACAAAAGGCGGTGCTCCAGCATGGCTGCAGTCAAATGACTGAAACAAGTAAAAGAGTAAAAGGAACCATTTGCTTTAAAAAAGAATTGTCCAGAATTTAAACTGATATAGCAAGATCACAAACAACATAGTTTTTGTTTTTTAATATTTGATAATAAAAAGTTACGCATATTAGAGTACAGCCCACACATTTAAAGTAATGCTTCTCAAACATTCTGGATCCTGTTCCTTCACCCAATGCTGTCACTGTCAATTTTCTTCCTCTTCTGACTCTACTACTACAACGGGTTCTTCTTTCTCTGCACTCATTGACTTACACACATTCACCAATCTTCTTGTCTTCCAACTCAAATACATTGGAGAGGGAGTCACTTCTGGAGCAGGCATGAAAAGGTGCATGTGTCCTTCCTCGCTCCACCCTTCTATATGCCTTTTAATTAAAGTGTGGCACTCGAAATCTCTTATGTCACTATTTCAACTGTTTCACCACAGTGAAGCTGGCTGATTTTTGCAGCACTGTGGAGAAGTCTTAGGCACAAGAAAGTAGTGAAACCACACAACAAAATCTCTAAATTTGTGATCTAAATGAAATGGAGACTGAAAAGACAAGATGCTGAACCATTAACCAAAACCATCCCAAAATGAGAAGCATTATCATCTGTCATCTTGTAGACGAGGCACTTTTTTGTCTTTTCATGCCAGACTAACTAAAAGTATATATTTTAAAATGTACCAGAGAATCCTGCCAAGAATTTGTAAAAACCATACAACACAATATATATTATTAGACCATTTCGAAATAATCCACAATCAATAAAACACTGAGCAAAAGTAAAAACAATTTTTAACTTTTTTTTTACTTATATCCACCTTGAAAATTTTTATGGACAGTTTATTTCTGGCATGGAGAATCTTTTCACGAAGTGGGCCACATAAGACATGGCTCACTATCAGGCGGGCCATCATCATCATGTAACAACTGCTTTCTATGCTGGTATGGGTTGGATGGTTTGACTGAGGACTGGCAAGCCAGTGGGCTGCACCAGGCTCTAATCTGATCTGGCAAAGTTTCTACAGCTGGATGCCCTTCCTAATGCTAACCACTCCAAGAGTGTAGTGGGTGCTTTTCACGTGCCACCAGCACACCAATGAAAAATAATTCAAGGTGATTTTTCGTTAGGTGTGTCATTCAGAAAGTCCTGTGGGCTGCAGTTTGCCCATGACTAGTATATTTGCAAGAATTGTTGTCCTACAATTAATTGGATGTCCTTACTGTTAACCATTCAAGCATGAAGTAGTGCTAGATCAGAACAAAAATATTATTTGCTCAGGCCAGCTGAAGTAAAACTGAGTTACATGTTTTTTTCAGGGCACCCCACAAGATTTGAATTAATTACCACATTGTTAGTTGAACGCCTTAACCTTAACCTCAAAGTCAATGTTCCATCACATGACAGTTTCCTTCCTAGCCCATATGTCTGAACACTCATGCATATAAAAGATACCAATATTGTTTAGAACAACTGACCACTGAAGTGAATTGTTGTATAGTGGAACTGTACACCCCTTCCAGTAAAAAGTGGTAGTAGCCAGTCAATATGAATAGACTAGTAGCTGGTTGACAAGAGAAGATCAGAAGTTCGAGAGTACATGTAGACTGTGTGGACAGTTGTGTTTGTGCTGATATAGTAATTATACTGTGATACTGAGTGGACATTATAACGATCCAAATTGCTGAGTACAATAATACTGTACGACTGGGGGCCATACAATACCAGATAGAACATTTCTATCGACGATGTCGGAAATATAACAATATCTGCCAGAGTGACAACCGTTGTCAAAAAGACAGATACAACAGTGGCAAAAAACTGCTTCATAACATGAATATTAATTAATATATAACTAGTTCACTAATTAATTAGTTTACTAACTTGTTCTAATTTCAAATACAGGTACAACACAGACTTTCTGGACACTGAAAGTCCAGGAGCTCTAATAATCAGCACCAATTTACAAGTAACAACTTCAATTTCTCATAGCTGCCAGACTAGTTTACTGGTACCTTGCACAGCACAGCATTAAGAAACTTATATCATTTATACTAATGTGCAACTATCTGTATTTCAATCAATAATTCAAGTAAATCTAGTATTTCTTTTATTTTGAGTATGCTGACCAAGGTGACTGCCCTGGTTTGGAAGACAAAAATATCAGCATTCCAGGAAGACTTTGGAACCAAAGGTTCCAGAAAATTAATTCTTTAGCATTCGGATTTCTCTATCAAATGTAATGCTTATTTATTCATGTTGTTTTGAATTAACCATACATTATCTTGCAGCTTCGAGATTTCGATGATGCGATCATTTATTTTTAGAATGACAATGTAGGGTATGTGTAAGATGTTGGATTTAGTCAATTTTAACATAAAATAAGCCAGATGTGTCTGCTTTAAATACTAAAGGGTTTAATGTTGTACTTGTATTGAATATAAATGGCGTCAATAAAATAAGTATCAACAATGTAAGGACAACCATCCGTGTGGAGAATGTTTCACACACTGCTTCTGTACTACAATGTTCTTATAATTAAGACATTCAACTCTCAATAATCCGGTCTATAATGGTGTCACACAATGAACCAGCACACACTTCTAAGCAGTGACAATACTGTAAACTTGTTTCAATAGGCTTGCAATGTTGGATCAAATTCTTTCAAAGAGAAATTTGCCCAATACACAGGCAAGAATTTATCTTTCATCTACTTAGCATCACAGAAACTCAGCTAACTTCAGTTGCACAAATTATGAAACAACTAACTTCAACATGAGGAGGTTAATTAAACAATTCAATAAAACATGTTCCTCACATCTCTCTTCAAACAAACAAAACACACTCATGCAATCACATATACACACAAATATATGCACTCATACACACACACAATCAGACATATACATAAATACACACATACAATCAAGCACACATGCAATCAAATACACACACAAACACATACAAATGCAAATAGACATATACATAAACACACACATACTTGCAATCCCCCTCCACACACACATATGCAATCCCACATACACACAAGTACAGACAATCACACACACCTACACACACAGTTGACCTTATGACCAGTCAAAGAAGAAGTCCATATGGTTTTCATATGAAAGAGAAATAAGTAGAATCTGAATAAAATCTTTCTTGTTCAAATGTAAATCCATCTTTTTTCTTATACTAACAAAATGAAAATTGATAAATTAAATTACTATAGGAAAATCTGAAATACTCTGTCTGTCGATTAACAATTATGTAAAAAGAACATAAAAATAACGATAAACACATGATAAAGCAACTATTGATAATCATGAAGACATCTGCCAAAACATTGAAAGACTCATTTGAAATGTTACATGAAGTCTTTACCACATCAAATCAATAGTTTCCAATAAACATTTAATCAATCTAAAAAGATTAGAAATCCATTCAAGTTCTACACAAGCCATGATTTCTGGATCTTGTCTAACATATGTGTGTGTGTGTATGTGTGTGTGCGAAGAGCAGCCTGTTAATACAAATTATTATTATTGTAATAGAGTTTGATATCAGTGGGTGTGATTAAAACACAAAGATTTAATGTCTCCCCTTCAGCAAAATGAAAACTAAATGCAGATGTTCTCAAAAGTCCCAATAGAATGCTTCTTTATTAGAGGTGGCAGTTTAATCCGGTTTTGTTGTATCAAGTGGACATTACGTTGCTGTTGTCATCATCGTTATCATTTAATATCCATGTTCCATGCTAGCATGAGTTGGAGGTTTGACAAGGATTAAATGAGTCAAAGACTGTGCTGTATTTGATTGTCAGCTGGATGCCCTTCCAAATGCTAACAACATTACAGTGTGTACTGGGTGCATTTGTTTTGCACTTTTAAGGTCCCCATGTAGCTCACAAGTCAACAAATCCAGGGAGGGAGGATGCTGTCTCCATATGCTAGATCATCATCATCATCGTTTAACGTCCGCTTTCCATGCTAGCATGGGTTGGATGGTTTGACTGAGGACTGGGGAAACCAGATGGCTACACCAGGCTCCAATCTGATTTGGCAGAGTTTCTACAGCTGGATGCCCTTCCTAACGCCAACCACTCAAAGAGTGTAGTGGGTGCTTTTACGTGCCACCCGCACAAAGGCCAGTCAGGCAGTACTGGCAACGGCCACGCTCAAAATGGTGTATTTTATGTGCCACCCGCACAAAAGCCAGTCCAGGGGCACTAGCAACGATCTTACTCGAAAATCCTTACACATGTCACAGGCAGAAGTGCCAGAAAGGTGACGCTGGGAACAGGTGCCATCCCAATTTCGCTTTCATTTGCCCCAATAAGTCTTCGCAAGCTGAGTTTCGTGTCCAATGAAGGAGACGACGTTGGCATGGGTGCCAGTTGTCTAATTTAGTTCGATTTCGATTTCACTTGCCTCAACAAGTCTTCGCAAGCGAAGTTTAGTGTTCAATGAAGGAAAGGTACACATAAGTGGGCTGGCTACACCCCTGGCAAAAGCCTTGGATGGGGGTTAATATACAAAGGAAGAAGTTGGAGTAGAGCAGGTTCTTGTTATAACAAGCCGCATGGCTACTTACATTCAGGAGAGAGAGAGAGAGAGCAAGAATGAATTAGAAATATCTCCAAGAGGATGGAAAGTGGTGATGAGGTGTCCAGGTAGCACCTCAAGAAGCAGAAGCAGGAAGGACGAATGGGGGTTTGCAAGAGTATGTAGGGAGGAAGAGATAACAGAAGTGGAAGAGGGTGGTAGGCAACATCCATAAGGATATGAGGAGAGGGAGTGTACGAATTGAGGAGGCTACAAGGATACTAGCAGTATGGTAGTAACATTACTGTTGACAGGGGGAGGAGGGAGAGTGAGAGAGAAAGTTATGATGCGTTTGGGTAGGTCTGCAGGAGCAGAGCAGAGAGATAAGACAGGTGTAATGCATGAGAAGAGATAATTTGGTGGTCCAAGGAAGGGGAAGGCCAGTGTAACATGTGGTTATGGAGAAAAATATTAATGGATAAGGAATCACTAACAGGTGAGATGGTTCTACATAGCAAGAGAGGAAAGTGATAGAGGCAGGAGAGCTGCATTGAATGACATGGTGTGTGTGTGTGTATGTGGGGGGGTGGAACGAGGGGAGAATTTGATTGATGTGGGTGCTCCTAAACACACACACACACACATATATATCATCATCATCATTTAACGTCTGTTTTCCATGCTAGCATGGATTGGACAGTTTGACAGGAGCCAACCAGCTGAAGGACTGTTCAGGATCACTGTCTGTTTTGATATGGTTTCTATAGCTGGATACCTTTCCTACACATACACGCACACAACTCACATACAAATGTATACACAAAAATAGATAACACATACACATATATATGTATACACACATGCTCATATGCACATATATATATATATATATA
>NC_069000.1:22264995-22266465 GCF_001194135.2 Octopus bimaculoides
AATGAAAATAATGTTTTTTTACTAAAATATAAAAAATATAATAAAAAAATCTATATACCAATACATTATATTGTCTTTGAGTTTTTAAAGTTCAATGGTAATCCATGTAGATAATTGTTAGATAGATTAGGATGCATGGAATTAAGAATCCTGTTGTGTTTAAAAAAAGGCTGAGAGTTTATGTGTTAAACAGGAAGTGTGTGTAAGGGAAGACAATTCTGTGGGTTTTATACTCTTTAGTTTGAGTTCTGGACTCTTTGACAACAGGAAGTTTATGTCCTTCTCTCACCTACCCATTGAAATACATATAAATTTACTTCTTGTTTCTCTAAGAACAGACATAAACTTCCTGTTGACAAAGAGTCCAGAACTCAAACTAAAGAGTATAAAACCTACAGAATTGTCTTCCCTTACACACACTTCCTGTTTGGAATATTGTGACTTTTGATTCAACATTGCTTTGCTGCTACGTCTGTGTGAGTTCTTCTCTGTGTGTTTATTATTGTATATTTTTGAACTGTAAATTCAGTAACTGGCTGTTTAACAGTTGTTTTCGCCCTACGGGGCTGAAAATTACCAACGCAATTTTTTGTCTTTGCGACAAGATTTTTTGTCTTTGTGACAAGAATGGCATCAGCTGAGAGCAACATTCCCATTCAGGGAGAAGGTATTCCAAAAGAAAAGCAAAGTTTTTCTCAGGCTGTTGGTGGAAGCACCATAGAATTAAAAGTCATAAAGAAAAGTTTGTACGCTTTCAGAAAGTTCATCCAAAAAGTGGATGGTGAAACTAAATTGATTCCACCACCCGAGACTATCAATGCCCTGAAGGAAAAAATTGTAGTATACAAAGTCTACAACATAAGGGAAAAAAAAATTGCTGAAGTTCGTAATGAACTAGCTGAAATGTGTCTAGCACCAATATGGTCAAAGGTCCGCCACGTCAACCGCGGAGTACGAAGTGCAACGGTTGAGGTGCACTTCGACTCGGCTGAAGTGGCGAGAGAGGTATCAACGGAAACGTTGAAAAATGATACAATTATGTTGCTGCCCACTTACATGGGAAAAAGAACAGCACGGGTAACTATAGAGGACATACCGTTCAGATACGACGTAATGTGGGCGGCAGCAGCGGTAATATACGATGTTGAAGAAAATATAAATATTCTGAGTATGAAGAGGAAGGATGTGACCAGCTGGAGAGGCCAGACCCTAGAAATTGTGGTCCAAGCTGAAAACAACATGTTCGAAAATTTGCCCGATAGGGTGTTTGTGGGGGGAGGGGCACACCATCCGCGTGTCGGTGGAGGGACGTCGACCCAGATGTTTCAAGTGTGGGCAGAAGGGTCACGTCCGCTCGGCCTGTATTAAAAAAAAGCCAAACACCGTTAAAGCGGGTGACGCCCCTCCTCCGAAAGCGGACGAGGAAGGAAAGGATACAGCAGTCACCGTTGAAGGGGAGAGTGGAAACAC
>NC_069000.1:22269396-22271893 GCF_001194135.2 Octopus bimaculoides
TGATAAAGATGATACCGCCAACTGGACTATCAAAGGAAGGTGAGGCTTGTTTTTTCTGTACGGTAGCAGTATTGAAAGAGTGTATATGGAGGACAAGAATGGAAGGTATCGTGACAGGGTCCTACATATCCAGCCCTGGATTGCTGTCCTACTTCAGATATCATCTGAAGAGGAAGATAGGGCTGGAAAAGAGAACCCTGTCAGCGAAAGTATATGAACGGAGATGGAAGGAAGTAGTGAAAAAGGTGGGTGTAAGTCACCCAAACTAATCATTGAGAAAATAAAAGGCAAACTGCTGGGCCTTACAGACTGCCGGGTTGAAAAACCCAATCTCCCTTTTTAATAGATATACATGTGTGGGTATGTATGTGTGGGTATGTATGTGTGTGTGTATGTATGTATGTATATATGTGTATATATGTATATATTTATATAGATATATATATGTGTGTGGGTACGTATGCATATGTATGTCTGAATATTCAAAAGGAAATAAAAGTAAGTCATCGTTATAAGAATTTTAAATTGTAAATTTTATATAAAGACATCGTAAAGATTTTAAAAAACCCATAAGAACTCATACATTTTGTCTATCTGTTTGTATTGTTTTTGTATCAATCTGTGTATATAGATCCACAGTGATCATAATAAAAATTTTACACACTTCCTGTTTAACACAAACTCTCAGCCTTTTTTAAACACAACAGGATTCTTAATTCCATGCATCCTAATCTATCTAACAATTATCTACATGGATTACCATTGAACTTTAAAAACTCAAAGGCAATATAATGTATTGGTATATTTATTTTTTAATATATTTTTTATATTTTTGTAAAAAAACATTATTTTCATTTCCCCTCTTGAAAATTTGCCATGCAAAGAAAGCTGGTTAGAAATCCTTTTTAATCCTCCTTATGCACATCTATATTAAAATATGCTTTCAGTTTAGCATTCTGCCTTATTATTATTATTTTTTATTTTCCTATTATTTCTCCATGTGCGGTTAACACAACTCCACCATTTACTGACTTTATATATATATATATATATATAATGTTTGTATATTGCATCTATCATACATGTGTGGTTAAGAAGTTTGCTAGATAAGTGTTTTCAACTAAAGCTCAGACAGATCACGGCTTTGGGAGTGGAATTGATAGATGGAAACTGAAGGATGATTCTTGTGTGTGTCTTTATATCGCCAAATCTTGACATTGCACAATAGTTGTGAATGAGTGTCTCTGTCATGCACACTCTCCTTCCTATTCCAATCTTCATCAAAGCGTGTCTAGCCATAGGGAAAATTATCTTGCTTGAAAACAGATGCAGGTTGGTGACAGGAGGGGCATATGGCTGTATAAATCTTCATCAGTGAATTCCCTCTGACCCATGCAAGCATGGAAAAGTGAATATTACAGTGATCATGAGACATACATGCATACACACACATACCTTATCTATCTATATATACATATACCCATACATATATATACACCTGGACATAAACATATATGCAAACACAGACATATATGCAAACACACACACATACATACATCTATTTGTAACTCCCAGGACTTATATTGAACACAATGTCCAGTTCTTTCTGCCAGATTGTTGGCTTTCAGTACATGTTTTCTGCAGTCACACACAAACAGTTTAAGCACATCATTAGCAGCATCAGTCTCACTGACCTCTGAAAACCTGAAAAGTATATCAGTTATAAAGATACAGGACAAAAACAAGTACTGCACATAAATTCAGCAGAGACATACTCCAATGAAGAAGCCTTTACCTGGTCACATGCCCTGTGCAATAAATAACAACACAAGCCACTGCCACCACTACAACCATCATTTAATGTCCACCTTTCTATATTGGCATGGGTCAGACAGGATTTATTGAAGAAAATTTTCTATGGCTGGATGCCCTTCCTGTTGCCAACCCTCACCTGCTCCCAAGCAAGGTAGTATTTCCTCATGGACAGACATGTTCTCGCAGAATATTGGAAATGAATGACACTGCTTGTATGACAGTGACACTCATTTACAACAATCACATGATGTTGAGACAAGGAAACACAAACACACACACATCAAGCTTCTTTCAACTTTCCTCTTCCATCTTCCAAAATCCACTCATAAAGCTTTGGTCGGCCTGAGGCTACAGTAGAAGCTATACTATTCAAGGATGAATTGAATCAAGGTGTTTTAATAATAAGGACATCAAATTAGGGTTGAGAATTGCACATCCGTCTATCAACAGCATATATGTCAAAAAATATATTCATAATGAGCCAAATCTTCAATATTAAATTTTGGATTTAAATTTTTACTCACCTGAAGAAAATGTTTTTTGTTTTTATTTTCATAATGTAAATGATTTGTTCATCAATAAAAATGCATCTGAAACGGCTGGAATGAAGTTCAACCCATTGATATTCTTCCTTTTATATATATATATATATATACACACACACACACATATATATACATAG
>NC_069000.1:22271959-22275070 GCF_001194135.2 Octopus bimaculoides
ATATATATATATATATATATACATACATACATATATATATAGACACGTGACTGAGAATGAGTGCTAAACACTGCATTGTTGGATAAAATTTCTTTATTTGTGTATTAAAGCTACCATTGGGTTCAAGAAAAAATATCTTAACAATTTTTCAAGCTGATCACATGGAGGAATGGTGTTCTGCCACATGATCTATCTATCTATCTAATAGCTTTGTTTACATTTCCAACTGCAACTGATTCACCTATATTGTTATTGTTCTTACAAAAGGAATGAGTATTATAATGCTTCTTTCCAGACACCCTGAAACCCAACAATATTAACCTTCCATAAATGGATGGTTCTGATTTAAAATAGTTGAGAATTCAACTGTCTTCTCTATAATAAGCTCAATGCAGCTCAATGAAACAACAAATCTAACTTTCTATCTAAAATAGAAAAAAAAAACTAGCAGCAATGTTTTAGTGTCCAACCTTCATTTTTACTAGTCATTCAACTTTATGTGTAGCCTTTTTATAAAGAACAGTGATTGTTTCTCTTTCAAAGCATGTGGTTCACAAAAAAGCTCAAGCATAAGACTGTACACATACACAGACCCAAAGATACACGCACACACAGGTATACTCACATATGCATACTCTGTGTTTGCATGTATGCGTGAAACTAATCAGAAAGAAAAACAATAAACGCAATATACACACATATCTACATACAGACACATTTAGAAATTTCAACTATATTTTCAGCTATCAATTTTATTTACTTACAAAAAAAAAAAGAAAAAAAAGAAATTCAGTTGACAAGAGAGATAACACCAAACACCCCACACTACCACCTGCCTTCCATACCCAGCTATGCTACCCATAAGTCTCCCTCACCGTCACCCACCATAAACGGTTATTATCTCAAGCCAATAACTGGCAGTGTTTTCAGTTACTTCCACAAACACCAGATTTCATCTTCACCACATTTCCATTCTGTTGCCCTTTTAGAATACGTTTCTTTTTTTAAATTTTTTTTTTTTATCATATTCTTTCATAATTTTATACACATACAACACACTATTAAAGTTGTATTCTGAAAGGTAGGGTGTTATCAGGGCCATAAATCACCAACACTCACATATTACTGGGAGGGAGTGAGGGAAGAGATGTAGATTCACTCTCTATCTTATCACCATTTCCTGGCCGCTAATGGTCTTAAACTGAAAATAATAAAGAATTAAAAAATTTATCTATCAACAGCCTTCACCTCTTCACACTGGTCTACTCTAAACCTATGGATTCTCACTCATATCCGACCCCACCATCCTGCCCCCTACCCCGTTGCTTATGCAGCAAAGATCCTGACGTTTCTAAGAAGGAAACACACTTTCTTCTTCATTTAGTTAGCTCCAAACACATCAGTGATTTTGTCCTCTGTCAAATTCAATCGTGCCACACACACCCAATCTGCACACACCTCGCCTGCCCCAGACACACACCTCACCTACCACTAATACTTTGTCCCTTCAATATACCCACTCTCACATCTAATCGTTAGTTCCTTTATTTCCAGGTACACTTACCCAAGTGCTTCCACATATTTCTAATATCATTGCCTTGCTTCATGTCCCTTCATCTCTCAAATAGCTATTCTACAAATCCAAAGTTCTTGTCAACATGATCAGCAACATTTATTGCACCTCCTTTAACCCTATAATATTTAAACCAGCCACATCTGGCCAAAATACTCTACCCATTTTATGTTCAAACTGGTCATATCCAGCCTTTCACACCTACCACACCAGATCATTCTAAAAATAAACAATCACATCATCAAAATCTCAAAGCTATGAGATAATGCATAATTAACTCAAAAAATAATGTGAATAAATAAGCATTACATTTGACAGGGTAATCTGAATGCTAAAGGGTTAATATATACTGCATAACTTCCAAACATAGTGATGCATTATAGTTAGGTGAAATGCGTCACCATTTGGGAGACACATTCTATAAGTACTTGCTGGGTATTTATAACAGCACTTGAGGAATCTTCAAACCCATACATCAACACTTTAACTCAACTGAATACCAAAGATAAAGAGCAATGTCTTATCACTGATGACAAAATCCAGCATCATCTCAACAGCACCAATACTGCCTTTGGCTGTCTCCAAATGAGCATTCCAGAACAAAGACATCTGAACTGACACAAAAAAGATGGTGTACAAGGAAATGGTCATCTTTGCACTTCTATATGCATCTAAGAGCTGGACTATGTATAGTAATGCCCTTATATAAACAAATATATTTTAGGGAATAAATGATGGATTTTTCCCTTATGAGGTTTTTTCACACTAGCTACTTGATAAATTCTTATAAAGACTTTATCGTATTATTGAATTATATATATATATGTGTGTGTGTTTGTGTGTGTATAGCCTTATCATTTAACATCCATTGTTCCATGTTTGAATGAATCAGATGGAATTTGAGGCGGATTTTCTACAGCTGGATGCCTTTCCTGTCGCCGACCCTCATCAGTTTCCAAGTAAGGAAATGTTCCTCGTCACCATGGGAGATTGAAAATAAAGGACACAGAATGCATGATGGTGAGATTCATTTACAACAATCATACAAAGTCATGGCAAGGAGACAATAACACACGCACACAAATACACACACAGGACAGGCATCTTTCAGATCCCATCTAGAAAATCCACTCATAAGGCTTTGATAGAAGATACTTGCTCAGGGAGACATGGAGGGGGACTGAACCAGAGAGTCTCTGGTTGGGAAGCAAATATCTTACCAGCTACACCTGTGTGCATATAATATATGTATGTGTGTATATATTATATGTATCTTGTGCCCGTGACATGTGTAAGGATTTTCGAGCGAGGTCGTTGCCAGTGCCCCTGGACTGGCTCTTGTGCGGGTGGCACACAAAATACACCATTTTGAGCGCGGCCGTTGCCAGTACCGTGCGGGTGACACGTAAAAGCACCCACTACACTCTCTACGTGGTTGGCGTTAGGAAGGGCATCCAGCTGTAGAAACTCTGCCAAATCAGATTGGAGCCTGGTGTAGCCATCTGGTTTCACCAGTCCTCAGTCAAATCGTCCAACCC
>NC_069000.1:22275080-22279555 GCF_001194135.2 Octopus bimaculoides
GCGTTAGGAAGGGCATCCAGCTGTAGAAACTCTGCCAAATCAGATTGGAGCCTGGTGTAGCCATCTGGTTTCACCAGTCCTCAGTCAAATCGTCCAACCCATGCTAGCATGGAAAGCAGACGTTAAACGATGATGATGGTGATAGATATATGTATGAATGTACAAATATATATGTGTGTGTGCGCGTGTGTGTATATATATATATATATATATATATATATAGGTACAAAATTCTCTCATCTTACATTTATAACCTAATCACTAATACTTCACAGTACCACTTTGAAGTAGAATATTGTAGCTAGGTCACAGATGTACGATGAAAGACGAAAGACTGGTATTTAATAATATATATTACTATCACAAAATAATAAATTAGAAGTTAATAGAAATTAGAGTATGTTTTTAATGGCAACAGTGATTTTAACACAAATATGTGCAAGTGTGTGCATGCATTCAAGTACTCTACTTTCAATATTGAATCACCCCGTCTGTAAATGTTGACATACTTAAATTTGTATTAGAATAATAACCTTAATTTAACACACACACACACACACACTAACATACATAAATTTCATGTGTAATATATGGATTTAGAGAATCCTGTGACAATCACAAACCAGCTCCTCTAGTGGACTTAGACAGATAACACATAATAACCTAATACAGAGGAGTGTATGCAGCTGAAATCCAGCAGAGCTAATCAAAGAAATTATTTCGTGAGGAGTATATAGAACATAAAGAAAGTCAGGAGGTGTGTGAGATAAATACATTTATTTCACCAGTTGATATCCACAGGATAACAGCTGTTTCGCAGTATTTATACATATGTGTATATGTAATTGACCAGTCAGTCTAAGGAATTCTCGGTTTGGTGTTTGGGGTGATTGCAGCCCCTATCAGAGCATATGTTATGTGCTTTGCAGCAGCATTGGAGCATTTTAGCTCCTATTTCTAGCAATGTAGGTGTTATTAACATCCTTATTCAAATTTAGCTGATGAGTATATATGTAAATATATATATAATCATGTGATCATGTGACCAACCAGACTATCAGATGCTACACATCACTAGTCACAATACAATTTGCATTGTTTTAACCTGCAAATGATTCCACCAGGTGAGCAAACCAACTTTCCCCACTGATTGAAAAGGGGGCTGGAGCAACATGAAATGAAGTGTTTTGCTCAAGAACACAACATGCCATCTAACCAGGGAGTTGAACACACGATCTAGTGATCGTGAGTGCAACAGCCAAACCATACCAAATCAGATTGGAGCCTGATACAGTTTCCCGGTTTGCCAATCCTCAGTCAAACCGTCCAACCCATGTCAGCATAGAAAGTGGATGTTAAACGACAATGATAACGATGATGATTATATACATGTATCTATATATGCAAGAGGAAATGTGATATATCTATGCTGTGTGAAGGTTGCAAGTTGCATGCAGTAATATTATCAGTTCTCCAGTTAATAAATCAATCTTCAAGCACCACACCATTAAGGACATGAAATGACATTGAAAAGCAGATTAAAATTAGTGACAGAAAGAGCATCTAGCTGTAAAACAGTATCTTAAGAATGCAGTTGTTTAACCCATGCAAGCAGGGAAAAATAGAGATGTAAAAACAAATGAAAATAACAGGTGAAAAAATATCATTGGCTTTAATTTAGGACAAGAAAAGGATGGGAGATAACCCCGTAATTTAAATAAAATAAAAACAGAATGCAGTGGAGAATGAGGTTGGTCTTTGGCAACATAGTGACAACTCTAGGCATGTTTCAACATATAAACCTCTTCAGCAAAGCTTAGTCTAAACAATACTGCCAGAATTTAGATGATTTTATCAATCATAACCTTATTTCGGGTTGATACTTTTCTTACTGATCTCTAATTATCAAACTACTAAGTTATAACACAAAGAGATAAAAATGACATCAGCCTGGTATAAACACAGACAAACATATAATAAGTACAATGTGCTTTTTGTGCAATTCCTAACCACTGAAATTCCACAAGTAAGACATAATTAATATATATATACACACACATATACAGGCAAAAGTATGTATATATGAATGAATGTAAATTTGTGTGTGTGTGTGTAAGTGTGTGTATACATACACACACACACGTCTAAATGTATAAAGAAACTGTGAGGAAGAGCATGTGCAGACACACAGACAGACATACCTTCTAATAAAGAGAAACAGCAAGTGTTGTTATGGATTTAGATTTCATGTTTTGTTTTGTTGTGGATTTTCTTAGTTTTATTTACATTCATCTTATTTGTTGTTGTTGTTGTTGTTATTGTAATTGATTTCTATTTGAGGTACAGATAGAGAAAATTATAGTGCTGACTTAACACACGTTTATAAGTAAATTATATGATACTGCTTGGAATCTCTAAGCTTTAGTTCATACTATACACACATATATGCATGCATACACGCATATATGGTGTTGCATTTGTTTCTATGAAGGATAGGAACAGGTGTGTGTAGAGGGTGTAGAAATCAAAGACATTACCTACTAATCACATACAACGGACACTTTAGTATTCAGCACTAATAAGGTGTTGCACAAATAGTGCACACACACAAAACATACAGAGAGAAAGAGAAAAAGTGAGGTGGAGAGAGAAAGCAGGATTAAGAATATATATATATATAGAGAGAGAGGCAGACAAACAGACAAATAAATATATAAATGGATAGATAGATAAACAGAAAGAAAGATAAACATATGGAGGAAAAGTTTTGTGTGTATGTGTAGAGAGAGTGGAGACAGGTGTGTGTGTGCTTGTGTGTGCTTGTGTGTGCATGTAAAATCCATTTTGATCAACAGCCAGGGCAGGGGAAAAAAATATGTCTTACCTAATCCATTATTCAAGGATCTACTTTTTTTTGTTTTTTCTTTGCTTTTTTTTCTTTGATTTGATGAAAATAACATGCTCCGATTACTTTTGGTAGTTCATGCGCTAACTGCTGTTGAAATTATAGACATACTAATTACCACTAACATAACGCAAGTCTGGATGTGCTAATTAAGAATATTAAGTTAAAAGTTCTTATAGGCATGGCTGTGTGATAAGAAGCTCTCTTCCCAGCCACATGGTTCTGGGTTCAGTTCCACTGTGTGGTACCTTACGCAAGTCAAGTGTATTCTACTATAGTATTGGACCAACCAAAGACTTATGAGTAGATTGGGTAGGCAGAAACTGAAAGAAGCCCATCATATGTGTTTGTGTGTGTCTTTTGTCCCCACCATTGTTTGACAACTGACAGAATAAGTACCAGGCTGCTTATGTGCAGTAAATTTAGTAATGCACACAACAGACTCCATACACTTTCACCACATCACATGCATGTATTGAGTACTCCTTTTGTATGGATCAATCAGAGAAAAAAAGAGTAGCCCTTAACCCTTTTGTTACCATATTTTTACCATATTTCTGTTGAACTATGCTGCCTTTGTTTTAATTAATTCTCAAAATAATAAAGTATTTAGTAAAATAATTTTATCGTTGTCAATCTGGTATTTACTCTTTTACTTGTTTCAGTCATTTGACTGCGGCCATGCCGGAGCACTGCCTTTGTCGGAAGATAAATTAAAATGAAATTTTGATGGAAGGTTTTGACTTAGAACACTTTAAAAAAGGAAGTTTGTACCATAGAACTAGGGTCAGTCTCAGGCAGGTTGGTATCAAAACAGTTAAGGCTTTTTTTCTGGATCTTTATGTCTGAAGGAAAGAAAGGAGAAATTTATCCTCAGATAGGGTAAATTTCTGATTGCTTGCCAACAGAGTGCATTTTACTAAAAGGCAGTTGAGGGTCAGATGGTAGAGGCAACAAATGTCTAAAAAAAAATTATTTTAAACTTGTGGTATGGTGGAACACATACAGAAGCACTAAATGCAGGAGGGGGGGAAGAAAAAAAAATCTTTGAAACAAATTTAAAATAAAATAAAAAAAATTATTTATTTTTAAATATAATAATAGGAGCAAATTGAAGTTGGATGCTGAAATATTGATGAAAGAAAACAAACAAAAAAAAATCAAGAAAATATCTGCTGTTAAAATGTTTTTGAAACCAATATAGTATACATGCTGTATAGATATTTAGCTATATGATTTTAAATATTGATTAAAATGGAGAATTATCAAAGAAGGAAGCTTTCAGCAAAGCAAATTTTTATTGGAATTTTCCTTTAAAATGTTCCAAATCTTCAGAAAATTTTGATTCAATCATTCAACAATGAACATTGAAAATATTTCTAGAATGCTCTAGAAGAATGAAAGAGTATAAGTATATATATATATATATATATATATATATATATATACACACACACACATATGCATATCAAAACTGATAAATTAGCTGTGTTAAATTGCGGTAACATCTTTTACAGCCATTGCATATATGCTTAAGATGTTGTTGTATGGCAAAACAAATTCATCTTAG
>NC_069000.1:22279755-22282381 GCF_001194135.2 Octopus bimaculoides
ATACAAAGACATGATCAGAAATATTTTTCTATCAGCAATTTATGAATTTGTGAAGTCCAACAGATATTTAGGTTATAATAACAAACCAATGAAAAACTTGCAATGTGATTTGTTAAAAACAGCAGTTAATTCTCACTCAAATCACACCCTGCCATCTTTGAAAAGGACAAAAAGAGAATGACAATATGAAAAGATAAGATGATCGTGGTTAGAATGCCTTTAAATCAGCTCAATTTGCAACAAAGAAAATAATAAAAAAGGAGGAAGAACGGAACAGATCAGAAAACAGCCAAATTGTATATTGTAGATAGAAAAAAAGTTTTTCATCACTGCATAAGGTCTGAAAAGGTATCAAATAATGAGAAAAGACAATTTCATGTAGAAATCTAATAGAAGTTTCAATATTAGTTTGTCCATTGTTGTTGATGATGACCAAGGACATGGGAGAAGAAGATGAAGCATGGTGTGTCCAGCTGTGGCTAACCAATCTGATACATGATTAGAAGGCTCTGCCACAGGTTGGGACACTGATGGTCTGCTGGGACTGAAGACAAGGAGTTGGCAATGGACTTGTGCAGTTCACGTTTTCTTTGTGTCCCTGCAATCGTGTTATGTTCATAGGAGGTGGCACTTCTGCGGGTGAAGCTTTGTCAGGCAGGTCAGTCTTGCACTTGCATTTTCCTGGTGTCAGAGTTGATCTCAAAGCTCTTCAGTGATGCTTTGACAGTATCCTCGAAGTCCCAAGTCATGATGCTTCTTATGTGCCATTCCAATACCTAGAATAGTTGGCTGTAATATGAATGAGAATAGGCTACTTTTTCTAACAGGTCAAGCAAGCAGAGAGATTCGTTTGCTGAAAATGTGTGTGGAAGGATAAGGGAGAATGAAGGAGAGCATCATGTGGATAGGAATATTTTGGGTTAGATCAGTAGTTCTCAGCTGGCCCTTGGGTTCCATATAAAGATTTTGGTAATATTTATCTACCAAGGTTGACTTTGCCTTTCATCCATTAGCAGTCGATAAAATAAAGTACCAGATGATTACTGGGGTCGAGGTAATTGACTTACCCCCACCCAAAAAAAAACTTGCTGGCTTTGTGCCAAAATTTGAAATCATCATCATCATCATTATTATTATTATTATTATTATTATTATAATAAATGTGGCAAGCTGGCAGAATTGCTAACACACCTGGCAAAATGCTTAGCAGTATTCCATATGTCTTTTTGCTCTGAGTTCAAAATTGTGCCAAGGTCAACTTTGCCTTTCATCCTTTCAGGGTCGATAAATTAAGAACCAGTGAAACATTGGGGGCTGATGTAATCGACTAGTCCCCTCTCACAAAATTTCAGGCCTTATCCTTCTAGCAGAAAGGATTATTATGATTATTAACCACTGCTGTCACTACCACCACTAATTTTTTTAATTAAAATTCAGATTTTCTTCCTACATAGACTACATTAAACTATTAACAGAACTAACTTCAGCAAGAACAAAGAAAGACAACAGTATTTTATAACACAAGTATAACAGTATCGTAAATGATTTCCATAGCAATTAATCATGTATTAATTGATTAAAATATAATTAAAAAGAGAAGATTTTGCTGTCTTTTGTTTTTGTCTTTTTCTTTTTTAATTTGCCAATAACAATCAATATCCTGATGAAAACATGCCATTAACAGTTCACTGATTGATACAATTATGCAAATTAATGTTTTTACTAATAGTTCTTAAAACAAAACCACCCACCATCAATGTGTCTTGAAATCCTTGCATGTATTTTTACTTAATCATCTCTGTGCTGAAGGCATTTATGCTGTGTAATCGTACTTGTCTTCTGCAACAACTTACTACTTGGCTTGTCTTTGAGATATGGAGAATAGAAGACGCAGGCATGTGTGTTTGTGCGCGCACACACACACACATACAAGGAGGAAAAAAAAAAGCCACCCTGGAGGTCTATAATCTATAATGAATTTCTGCTTTATTTGATCTGTTTACAGATCATTATGACTTTTAATGTTAAGCCTAAGGCCACAACTGTCAGTGGGTATAATTTACATTAGGTTAACCTTAGTACTTGGCTGACATTAGTTTCCATGTGACCACTCAGCTTGCAAGAAATAGCAACCAAATCTCACTTAAAACGACACCACACCATCTTGAATATATTCTTTTACTTCTTTCAGTCATTTGACTGCAGCCATGCTGGAGTACCGCCTTAAAGGGTTCTTAGTCGAACAAATCGACCCCAGGACGTATTCTATCAATTTCTTTTGCTGAACTGCTAAGTTACAGGGATGTAAACACATCAACATCGGTTGTCAAGCGATGTTGGGGGCGACAAATACAGACACACAAACACATACATATATACGATGGGCTTCTTTCAGTTTCCGTCTACCAAATCCACTCACAAAGCTTTGGTCGGCCTGAGGCTATAGTAGAAGACACTTGCCCAAGGTACTACACAGTGGGACTGAGCCCAGAACCATGAGGTTGGTAAGCAGGCTACTTACCACACAGCCACTCATCAGGATCTAAATTCATGTTGTTAATGTTTCACTTTTTCAATTCTTCTATAGTAGAAAATTTAGGTTGTAATTCATATACATAAACCTCAC
>NC_069000.1:22285519-22286778 GCF_001194135.2 Octopus bimaculoides
CACAATGTTTTTTCTTGGTCTCTCACTCAACTGCAACCCACACATAATAATCAAGGGGGATGCAGTGTGGCCAGATGTTAGGGGTGATGTGGTAGCAGAAATTGTCTGACAGCCATGACTGGGTTCTCCTGTTTGTATGGCATGGTGCAGAGATCTTCTAGCAGTCATCCTCTTGACCCAGTGCAGCACTACCTCCTCAAGCACTTGATGTAGGCCTCCATGTTGAGTTTGAGGCCGTGTGGGAAGAGGAATGGAGGCATAACATTGTCATCACTAGTGATCACTCCAAACACCATAATGTTTGATTTTTATCACTCTCAGTAAATATTTTGGGGACACAACAAGCCAACGGTTGTTCTTCTGTTTGTTCACCATCTGATCCTGATAGAAATTTTTCTCCTCTGAGAAATACCAAAGCATGTTTGGTTGGAGCCGATGCTTGAGTTTCTCCAAGAGCTTCGTAGCACAGTCTTTCTTCTTGTCCTTGATGGCTTGGGATAAAAATTGGCCCTTTCTCATCTTGTAAGAGGAATACCAAATATCTTCATGAACTAACTGCCTGATAAGACACTCAGATACTCCCATGTCCCTGGCAATGGACCTCACTGAGTTGGAGAGATCATTGTCAATCACAGCCTGGATCTCACCAACAAAGTTAGGAGTTCTTTCTTTATCAGAATGAACAGTGAGTTTTTTGGGCTGCCATACCTTTGTAATCACCATTAGACTCAGCCAACTCTTTCCAAATCCTCTGCACTGTCCTCAGATTGACACCCAAACACTCTGGAATGTTTGTATTGGAGCTTCCAGTGTGAATGCCAAGCAGTACAGTATGTCATTTCCAAATTTCTGGCAGAGTGAATTGCATCATCGTGCTGTTTTTCTCAGACAGTGCCCAACTAACCCTACTTTACTGTGTAGTTGACAAAATCAAAAACAAACAATGCACATGTCATCATCATCATCATCATCATCATCATCGTTTAACGTCCGCTTTCCATGCTAGCATGGGTTGGACGATTTGACTGAGGACTGGTGCAACCGGATGGCTACACCAGGCTCCAATCTAATTTGGCAGAGTTTCTACAGCTGGATGCCCTTCCTAACGCCAACCACTCAGAGAGTGTAGTGGGTGCTTTTACGTGTCACCCGCACGAAAACGGCCACGCTCGAAATGGTGTCTTTTATGTGCCACCCACACAAGAGCCAGTCCAGGGGCACTGGCAACGATCTCGCTCGAAAACCCTACAAGGCCAGTC
>NC_069000.1:22287494-22297614 GCF_001194135.2 Octopus bimaculoides
TATATATATATATATATATATATATACTCATATATATATATACTCATACATATATATATATATATATACACATACATACATATATATACATATACATACATACATGCATATATATATATATATACACACACACACACACATATATATATCTATATATACACATATACTGATCTAAACTAGAGAAACTGACTCCATATGAGAAGTAGACACTTGGGAACATTTTAAGTACTCACCACTAATGGCCCAAACTGTTGTTGTTTGAAGCCAAAGGTCATTCTTGATCTAAAAGAACTATCAATCAAAAGCAATCCAGCCATTACCATAAACACCAGTTTCTTTTTCTCCTTGACATTGTGCATCTTGAATTACATTGCTCAATGTTAAAGACACTAGGGTGTAATTTGAGGGAGATTTGGCTGCTGTGGCCACAACTATAAACAGGCTCTCTGGTTAATCACAACTGTGGGATGGTGTAATGCAATATATGTGCTAAAATTTACAATAAACTATATTTTTAAAGTAATGTCTGTCACCACTTCAACATGGCTGTTCCATTTGAATGGATGTTACTGTAACTTTTAACCCCAGGGGTTAAAAAAAATCACAGTAATATCTGTTTGTACAGAACAGCCATGTTGAAGTAGCAACAAAGATTATTTGGCAGTACAGTTACTGCTTCATCTCTTACAGAGATTTAATAACTAGATAGATTTTTAAAACTGAAGTAAAATTCTAACATATACACTACAATAGGTACAGGTGTTGCTTCTCAACTATGTTGCCTTGGGCCTGGAAAAGTGGACATTTATTGATGATGATGATGTTTATATATAGAAGGAATGACCCCCTTCAGTCATGAATGACCGTGGGATTGCGCCTAGAAAGTTGCCCTCCAAGGCACAAATGCAGGCAAGGTTGATTTATAGAAGGCCAGCAGTCGCCCATGCATACCAGCCTCCCCTCTCCATGCCATTGATGTTATCCAAGGGAAAAGCAAAAGCCAATACAGCTCGGCACCTGTGACGTCACAACTCATTTCTACAGCTGAATGAACTGGAGCAATGTGAAATAAAGTGTCTTGCTCAAGAACACAACACACAGTCTGTTACAGGGGAATTGAACTAACTCATGATTGTGAGCTTGATGTTCTAACAACTGAGCCATGTGCCTTTGCACGAAAAAATTTTAAGTAGAATAAAATTAGAGTAATGACTACACATGAAAATTATTGCTCCAGTTGTCTTTTGGGAGTCAATGATTCTTTGCATGTGGGGGTGAGTTAAGCGTTTTGATACAAACAGGTCTAAGACCACTCTTGGTTCTATGACACAAACTTTCTGTTTTTAAGTAATATAAACAAGAACTTTCCATCAAAATTTCATGAAAATATATTTTTAAACACCAGCTTTATAATAACATTATTTTACAAAATTCTTCATTATTCTTGAAATTAATTAAAAGATGGGAAGAATGATTCAACAGAAATATGGCAACAAAAGGGTTACATATGTGAAAGAAAACTGTTGTAGACACTACACTGGTCCTAATAATATCCAGTGGTAGTATTTACAAATTCAAACAATTGATAATTCTGGTCTGACATTGAGTAGCAGACTAGCTTCATGCTCTTTGATCCATGCCTATATGAGGATTTTAATTGAAGTTCAAACTCAGTATTGCAAGCTAATGAGAAATTACAGCAAGGTAGCTAATTACAAGGTAAATTGTGTAATGCTAGTGGCAGGAGATGAACCATTCACTCTTCAGCTCATAGTCTGCCTTCATACCGATTCAGTCATCAGAAGCACTTATATATTATATTCACCAGATATGTCTCTGCTTCAAGTCAATCTATATCAAAGAGTGTCATTGAACATCCCAAGTTAGAGCACCAGTGACAAAGAAATTCTATATAAAAGCACTTTATATTCTGAAGTTAGATTTCAAACTCCTCCTTCCCTCTTCACCTTCCGCTTATCATTTCATTTGCACCCCACCCACAGTACATATAATATAGATGGCTTATTGTAGTCTACTCAGTGATATTATGTGAAATAACTTTCTTTTTCTCACAATCAGGGAACTTTTAAGTATCAAATCAGCTCAAATCTAATTTTATGGCATGAAGAAGAGGAGAGATAAATTTCCCAATCTACAGGGTGTCCACAAAGTCTGGGTACATGGGGATTAACACATACTTTAAGAAATTATTATTTCTCATATTTAATTGTTTATGTTATGATTTTATTTACTCCATGTACCAACATGGGGATTAACACATACTTTATTTCTTAAATTTCGTTTTTGGAGTTGGTTTGCAAGATTTTTTATGTGATTTCGTGTGTTGAAGCATATTCTGTTGTGTCTGGGGAGAGTCATTTTCTTATTGTGCCTTAAAATTTAACACACTCACCGGTAAAATTTCCACTTATTTTTCTTTTTATTTTCCTAAAATTTTCGTTGCGCCTTGCAACCATATCAATAATCTTGACTATTGATAAGGTTGCAAGATGCAACGAAAATTTTAGGAAAATAAAAAGAAAAATAAGTGGAAATTTTACCGGTGAGTGTGTTAAATTTTAAGGCACAATAAGAAAATGGCTCTCCCCAGACACAACAGATTATTTCTTATACTTAATTGTTTATGTTATGATTTTATTTACTCCATGTACCTAGACCTTGCGGACACCCTGTAGATAGAACAGTTTATATCACAGGAAGCATTCTAGATGGAGACAATAAAAAATAAACACATTCTGCAAAGAAACACAACAAAACACTTGTGCTAATGGATTTGAACTCAAGCCCTTTTAAGCAGGTAGTTCAAAATCCTTAACCACTTGACCACCTTAGACAGTCACAATATATAACCAAACATTGTAACTTACCAAATTTTACTGGTGTACAACAAATAACAGTTGTACTACTACTACTACTGCACTAGCCTCCGTCTAACTACCATTAACCTACAAGAAAGAAGAAAATAGATAAATAAATAAAATAAATAAAGTGAAGTTAATACTTTATTTAGTGTGTGGCAGGTGAAGACGGAGAGATTGGAAATGAACATAAAATGATATGCAAAATACAAAATATTGAACTTCAAAGCAGATGGATGGCAACAAAGTTCCTTGGGGAAATTTAGCAACAGCATCAAATTCAACAAGCTTGGAACTTTTCAACATCATGTGCATGTACACACACACACACACACACACACACAAAGTACCTGCGTTGTCAAAAAGGACAGAAGTTTTATTAATTATAGAGAATAGTGTGTCTGTTCATGGTGCTGGTGATGTATAAACCCATTTGATAAATTTCTTACCTCATGATTTTGCAGTTTGTATTTTAATAGTAAAATATTAAGCTTTGATCTCAGCCGAAAGGGTTGAACTTAGTAATTCATAAATATCTGACTTGATATACAAGTGTAGGTAGGTAGGTAGGTATGACTGTGTGACTTGCGACCACATGATTTTGGGTTCATTCCCACTGCACAGTACCTTGGGCAAACGTCTTCTATTATAGCCCCAGACCAACTAATGCCTTGTGAATGTATTTGGTAGATGGAAATTATGTGGAAGCCTCTGTATGTGTGTGTGTGAGCATGTGTACATGTGTCTGTCTCAGCATTTAACAATTAGTGTTGGTTTGTTTATGTCCCCTTAACTTAGTGGTTCAACAAAAGAGACTGAGAGTAATAAGTACCAGACTTAAAAAAAAAAAGAAAAGAAAGAAGTACTGGAGTGTTGATTTGCTCAAGTAAACTTCAAGATGGTTGCTCAGAATGGTTGCAGAGCAATGACTGAAACAAGTAAAAAAATAAAAGCTCACCTCCTACTCCAGCCAACTCTTATTTTAATTCTCTCACTACCCCTCACACTTTCTCAGTTTATCAGTCAGGGTAGCATGATAAACACCTCATCACCTTCCACTCCCATTTTACTTCTCCTACTATCACTCACTCTTTATTTCTCATTTGATAGTTTCCTACTTTTACACAATCTCTTTTGCATAACAATAAAATAAATACATATGGCAGGGAGATGAACTGCTGCTGCCTCTAGTGGTTGACTCTTCATTATTGACAAGACTAAACAAAGTCAAAATCATGTGATCTGGTGGTCTTGGTGCTGGAGGTAGCAGGGATATATCTCCCTGCTAATGTTGAAGAACACTTAATGTAGCTCCAATGTAAACTAAGGAAATTGACTAATCATTACCAGACTCATTAAACTCTGTCCAACCTATGCAAGTATGCAAAAATGGTGTTTAATGATGATATAATTTTCTTCTTTAATGTCTAGTTTCCCATGCTTGCATAGTTGAGATGAGAGTGTGTAGGGTTGAGTTTTCTATTGCTGGATGCCTTTCCTGTCACTAACCTCCACCTATTTGTTTACAAAGATTGTATGACAAGAAGCCCAGACATGCTACTGTAGTGAATTGCAAGCAAATGAAACCAATTGCTAAATGATTCAATTAGTGAAACCATTATTTACAAACCTATGAATGAAACATATGTAGGTGAGAGAAATATGAAACTGTACATGCACACACACACACTCAGGTACAGGTATGGCTGTGTGGTAAACAACTTCTTTCTCAAACCACATGATTTGGGGTACAATCCCACTGCGTGGCACCTTGGGCAAGTGTCTACTATAGTAAAAGATACTTGCCCTGTGAGTGGATTTGCTACACAGAGACAGAAAGGAGTGTATATGTGTCACCATTTCTTTGCCTTGACATCGCATGATAGTTGTAAACAAGTGTCACGGCCATGCAAGCAGCATCGTTCATTTCCCATCTTCTGTGTTTGGTCATCGGGAAATAATATTACTTTGCCTGGAAACACTGGTGAGTGTTCAACAACAGGAAGGGCATCTGACCATAGAAAATACACCTGAACAAAAATTCCATCCCAATCCATGAAAGTATGGAAAAGTGGATATTAACCCTTTAGTGGTCAGAATATTCTGTTAAATGTAATTCTTTTATTCTTTTACTTGTTTCAGTCATTTAGCTGAAGAAATTGAACCCAAGACTTATTCTTTGTAAGCCTAATATTTCTTCTATTGATCTCTTTTGCCAAACTGCTAAGTTACAGAGACATAAACACACCAACATCAGCTGTCAAGTGATGGTGGTGGTAGACAAATACAGATAGACACACACAAATATATACATATACATATACAATGGGCTTCTTTCAGTTTTTGTTAACCAAATCCACTCACAGGAGTTTGGTTGGCATGTGGCTATAGTAGAAAACACTTGCCCAACGTGCCATGTGGTTGGGAAGCAAGCTTCTTACCACATAGCCACACCTGGACTTAATGCTTATTTATTCACACCGTTTTGAATTAATCATGAATTATCTTGTAGCGTCAAGATTCTAATGATGCGGTAGATTATTTGTAGAATGATATTGTAAGGTAGATGTGAGAGGCCAGATTTGGCCAGCTTGAACGTAAAACAGGTAGAATACTTTGGGCTGGATATGGCTGGTTTAAATGCTAAAGGGTTAAACCGATAACGATAACTCTGCAGAAAATGAACTTCAAGAAATATGGTTTGCATGATTTCTCTTTTTTTAGCACAAGATGAACCACAATGCCTTTGAATACAAACTAATGAACACTACAAGAAAGACTCCAAGCAGAATTCAAATAATGCCGAAGTGGAGCTTTCAACTAAGCAACCTATACCGATCGCTGGTCAGGCTTCTTTGACCACTCAACCAGTGGTCTTTGTGATGATTTCTACATTCATGTAGAAAACATATATTTCAAACAGAAATACAAACTGCTGATATGAATCATGGGATGGAATGGAAAGGTAAGTGTAAATAGAGACACAGGAAAAACACATCACAGGCATTTGATGAGCATAATCAGATCTTAAAGGAACTGTTTATCTGTTTCTTCGAACCTAAGGAGGCAATAGTGGCCTGTTTCAGTTTTCAGAAAGATCACAAACCCCTTCTTACCCCAACCCACCTCATTCCACCTAACAAAAGGAAAATAAACCCCACTCAGCTTAGAAGGGGTGGAGGACTTCCAATAATCGAATGTGCAAAAGCAACAGTAATAACAAAGTAAGTAGATGATAGCAACACAGAGACAGATTCGTTCTATCCCCTCTTAAAACACACACACACACACACACACAAATGCATGCATGCATCAGTCCTACCCACTCAACCCCCCACTGCTACTACTACCATTTTGATAAAGACAAACTGGAGCAGAAGAAAGTAAAAGAAAAAAATAAAAGAAAAAAGAAATATATATATATATATATATACACACATACACATACACACAAATAATAAGGATAAACAGTAAATCTCATCAATTCAAAGTGGATTATCTGGTTGAACAATATTAAATTACGTCTCCTTAACTGAGTCTGTCAATGTCAACAATGATGATAATGCTGATGATGTTAATGTAATGGCAGTGATGACGACGGCGATGATGATGATAATGATGATGATGATAATGTTCATAATGACAAAGGCAGGAATGATAATGATGGTAATAGTGGCGACATCTACTTACAACCTTCATTGTCTCTCCAACCTGCCACTGCTCCTCTTCTCTTTCAACCTCTGAATAAACACCAACACACACACACAAACAAATGAGTGTGCACACACACACACACACACACACACACAAAATTTATTCCACACTCCCTGACAAAGAAACACACCTCCTCCTCTTGTTTCTCCTCCCTCCTCTTTTCTCTCTGTTCCCTGCCGGCAGCATTGTGCAATGTGCAACTCCATGCATGTATTGTTGCAGTTGCAATCTGCAGCTGCTGGATAAACAGATCCTAATATCGTAGACATAACATCATGGTGGATGCATAAGATGGTGGAGAAGCTGTCTCCTGTCCATTTGATTGTGATGCAAGTCCAGTAAAGGTGGCCAGACGGTGTGGTAGCAGTGATGGTGGAACGACATAAGACAGAGCAGATATTCAAGAAGGCAACAGCCAACCAACCAACCAACCAACCGACCAACCAGCCAACCGACCAATTAACCAGCCATCCAGCAAACCATCCAGCCAACCAACCAGACAGTCATGTTGTCTTAGGATCAAATTGTAGTTCAGATTTATAACAAGACATGTCCATCACCCCACCCCACTCTCTTGCTTCCAATGACAACAGCCCTAGTCTGTGTGTGTGTGTGTGTGTGTGTATGTGTGTGTGTATTTAATATTCAGGTGAACCTACTTAAATACTGAAAATACTGCTGTGGTTGATGATGATGATATCTTTACTGTTTTTGAACATAACATTATACACCAGTTTTAGTCCCCAAGCCATCACTGACCATCCTGTCCTGTTGTTTATCAAAGATTACTATTGTAGACAATATATCAATAGCAATCTTTCATATAAAACAACACACATACACACACACACATTTGTGCTTATTTCATTATAAAGTTTGGTATTGTTTAAATCCTTAAATTGAGAGTAATATAAGCCGCATTTTAATGACTGTTACTCCACATCAGCATGGATCAGATGGATCAGTGGTATAACATATTGACATGCATTGTTGTCACTGGCATTGCACTGCACTGTAGATTCATCCAGATGCAAATAGGTGCAGCTCACATAAAGTAAGAAAAGCCTTTTACGATTAATCATCTTTTTTACAATATTTTGCACATGTTCAGCCAGGGGGGGCTGAGAATAAGGAGCATTGAAAGTGAGGACGATCGCTTCAATATTATTTATTCGCTTTGGAAATGCAAGTATGATCAAATGGTCAAGAAGTTTTGCAATCATGAATTCTATGCAGGTGTCTTGGGCAAATATCTTTTGCCACAGCCTCAAGTTGATCCAAGATTTGAGTTGGAAATTATGTGGACGGAAACTGAGTAAAACTGGGTAGACAGAAATAAATGTATATGTTGACCTGTTAATCGAAGTCTAAATCGACCTTTTAGCATTTAAACTGGCCATATCAAGCCCAGATGTTGTACTGTGTTTTATGTTCAAACTGGCCAGATTCAGCCCCTCACACCTTCCTTACAATGACATTCTGAAAATAAACAATCACATCTTTGAAATTTCAAAACTGCAAGGTAATGCATAATTAATTCAAAACAATTTGAATAAATAAGCATTGCATTTGACAGAATAATCAGAATGCTAAAGAGTCAAAACGGATATTCAGATATTCAGTGAAATGTAGCATCAAGTGAAGACAGAAGGGTCTATTCTGAGAGGAAGAGAGGTCCAAGCTGAATTTAAAAGAGAATCTGTCCTTTACTCTTTGTAAATGGTAATTAACTGAACAATCAGTGCTACCAATAGATTGCTATTATTAAACTCTTAATCATATCCGTATGTAGCAAACCACCCCGTCACACACATAAACCACCCTATTGGACCCCTAGCCCCAACCACATATAGAGGGTTCATAAATCTAAATGTAGGGTAGTTTATATTATACTTGAGGAAAATATCCGAACTTGTAATTATACTATCTAATCACCTTCATCCGCATACTCACACACACTTACTCTCTTTCAAACATTCACACACATTAATACACAAACACAGAGGCACTTTCTGTACCTTTTACACATACAATGCATAGCTCACACAGCTGGCCTCTTTCCATCTCACACACAAGTTCTCTCTCTCCCCATCACACAAACACACACACTCACACAATCTATGCTCAACTTATTCTACTCATTTCAACAATTAAACAGAAAATCTCTATTTGTAAACACTCAGTCCATAACCAACTATTAGCAATCACACAAATTAAACTGGAAATGAGACAGATTTATCAAGTGACCAGCTTATTCACCACAATGACAAACTACAAGGTACATGTAATGGCATCAATCTAAACAGTTTTCCTGTGGCTGTTTCTGTTACAACACCCCTAATTAAATAACTAATTAGCCATGAAACCATAAGCACAGAACTAAGTGTCCATATAAAGACAACATTGAGAGTGAACATCTGTCAGAGTAGATAGGATGAGTGACTTCTAGCTGAAGGACAGGAAGGCCCATGGTTCATGCCTGGTCACTAGTGCTGGGTGTAAAGGTGTAATTGAACTCATAAACAAGGTAGATTGACTTCTTAGAGGCCATGAGTTCAAATCAGCTACAAGAAGAACATCGTTTCTGAGCAAGCTATTTTATTTTGTATTATTTCACTTTATTTAACAGCTTCGGAATAGTTATCAGGTAATTACATAAGAAATCAATAATGTAGGAAATCAATATCAACTGTTATAAACAAATGCTGAAGGTTTTTTTTTCCCCCCCCTCATCTACTTTATGCAAAGAAACCAGAGATAAACACTGGTCCTAAAAAGCCATCTAAGGCTGGTGGGTAGAGATTATTCATATTAATATATCTTTTTATACATTGATACTGGGCTCTGTTTTTCCTTGGCCTACACATTTATTAATCATTAGCTCAGTCCATTTAGTGCTACACAGATTCCATAAGGTGTCACCACTATAAATAATAGAGGCACAGCAATTTCTTTCTGTTTTTTTCCCCCTTGTGTAAGCTATACAGTACTGAATACAAATTCTACAAAATGAGCTGTGGCTGGGCACTCTGTTGGTTATGATGATTTGATTAAAGGAATAGCCGGCTCATGACATTAACTTGCAAGTGGCTGAGCACTCCACAGAAACACATGCCCTGGAAGTAGTTTTCAGGGAGATTCAGTGTGACAAGGCTGGCCCATTGAACTACAAGTAGGTCCCATTTTTGCCAGCTGAGTGTTTTGAAGCAGTGCAGCATAAAGTGCCTTGCACCAGTAGGAACTGAACTCATAACTTTACAGTTGTGAGCTGAGTGCACTATCCACTAAGCCACATGCTTTCACACGGAGATAGGTCCACACTTGACTGATATGTCCTGGATACATCATCATCATCGTTTAACGTCCGCTTTCCATGCTAGCATGGGTTGGACGATTTGACTGAGGACTGGTGAAACCGGATGGCAACACCAGGCTCCAGTCTGATTTGGCAGAGTTTCTACAGCTGGATGCCCTTCCTAACGCCAACCACTCAGAGAGTGTAGTGGGTGCTTTTACGTGTCACCCGC
>NC_069000.1:22297869-22306927 GCF_001194135.2 Octopus bimaculoides
TGAAGCCCAATGTACGAAGGTCTTGCCTCACCACCTCAGCCCAGGTCTTCCTGGGCCTACCTCTTCCACGGGTTCCCTCAACTGTTAGGGTGTGGCACTTTTTCACGCAGCTATCCTCATCCATTCTCACCACATGTCCATACCAGCGCAATCGTCTCTCTTGCACGCCACAACTGATGCTTCTAATGTTCAGCTTTTCTCTCAAGATACTTACACTCTGACGGGTATTCACATTGACATTACACATCCAACGGAGCATACTGGCTTCATTCCTTGCGAGCTTACGTATGTCCTCAGCAGTTACAGCCCATGTTTCACTGCCATGTAGCATGGCATACACTATATGAAGATAAATTATTCACTAGTATTTCTATTAAAAAGGACCCCCTTTAGTCTTGAACGACCATGGGATTATGTCTAGAAAGTTCTCCTCCAAGGCACAGGTCCAAGTAAGGTTGTTTATGGAAGACCAGCAATCACCCATGCATACCAGTCTCCCCTCTACACGCCACCAAGGGAAAAGCAAACACCGATATGTTATCCAATGATTAATGACAGGAGCCCATAACTACTGGGTCACAGACCAGTCCAGGCTGTAGATCTGTTTTTACTGCGGCACACAGAGAGAATAAATTTTAAAATTTTATTTCTATTTTACTGACTATTGCAATCTGCAGAATGCATTATAATGTGGATTCTCGTCCACTTGTATTCTGTTATTGGCACTGTAATGTTCTTGTCGCCACTATTATGTTGTGGCGGTATTCTGCGCCTTATTATCTTTGACTCATCTATTGTGCTTTTGCTGATAGCTCTGCAAGACAATGACTTTGAAACGTCTACCTTGATTGTGACTTGAGCTCGTATAAATCATGTAACTGACACTGACTTCAACTGAGAACTTGTGCAATGACTCTACTTCTACTGATCTCCTACAACAACTGACTGTCTGACTTTATAGTGACTGACTCATACAACTTTGTCATGAGGGAAGGAGTGTACCGTTTTCACCACAACATAATGCATAATTAATTCAAATCAATATGAATGAATAAGCATTACATTTGACAGAATAATCTGAATGCTAAATGGTTAAGAAGCTTGCTTTGCAACCAAGCGATTTCAGGTTCAGTCTCATTGCATGGCACCTTGGCCAAATATTTTCTACTATAACTCTGGGCTAATCAATGCCTTGAGAGTGAATTTGGTTGACAGAACTAGAGTGGAAGTTCATCATGTGTTAGCATCATCATCATCATCATCATCATCATCAACATTGTTTAACATTCATTTTCCATTCAGGCATGAGTTGGATGGTTTGAGAGGAGCTGGCCAGGCATAACATCACTCCAGGCTATTGTGTCTGTTTTGGCAGGGTTTTTTACAGCTGGATGCCCTTCCTAACACCAACCACTCTGCAGAGTGGACAGTGCTTTTTACATGGCACAAGTACAGGCAAGGTCAGTTTTGGCATGGTTTTTACAGCTGGATGCCAACCACATTGCAGTGTGAATTGGATGCTTTTTACGTGGTACCAACAGGGTCACCAAGTGAATAAGTGAGCATGTGTGTGTGTGTGTGTGTGTGTGTGTGTGTTCATCTTAGTATGTATGTTTGTCCTTCCATCCCACTGCTTGACAGCCAGTGTTCATTTGTTTACATCCCCTGTAACTTAGCAGTTTGGCAAAAGAGACTGATAGCATAAGTAGCAAATTTCAAAAATAAATACTAGGGTTGATTTGTTCGACTAAACCCTTCAATGTAGTGCCCCAACATGATCGCAGTCCAGTAAAAGAAGTAAAAGGTAAAAGAAAAAGAGAAACAAACTGTCTTCAAGATGAGAAGGAGAAACTTTTGAGAGATCTGATTTAACGATTTTACAATTTAAAAACAGAAACACGTAACTGAAACATACACAAATCACATATATGCATAAAACATACCCATACACAATTTGCATACAAGCTCTTAAATTACTCACACATGCAAACACACACATACACATGCATGAACAATTCTCATACATACAAATCACTTATAAAAGACACACATATTACTAGTACACATGAATCATATACATGTATATAATATGCAAGCACACACACACACACACACACACACATTTATACACATGTGGATGGATGGATGGATGGAGATAGATAGACAGAGATAGACAAGTACATAGAAGTAGAAGTGGACCAACAGACAGGCAGAGATAGGTAGACAGACAAACAGACAGTCAAATAGAGATAGATATACATGTATTTATGTATATGTACACAGACACACACATACATAGACATTGTTCAGCAAAGCTATATAAATTAATAGATCATGACAAAATTATTTTGTAGCCATTAGTGTCAAGAAAGGCAGCAAGTCTGTAGAATGTATTAGTGAACTGTGTGTGTGTGTAATAGTGAATTGTATGTACAGAGGAAGCTGTGAAGCTGTACATGTAGCTAATTAAATGACATGGCCATTGACTATGAGTAAACAAATGACAAGGCTGACACATGACCATGAAACAACAAGAGATAAACTGTCCATCTACATACTATCATAGATGCATAGTCTTCAACAACACTGCACAGAGAAAGAAAGAGGGGGTAAAGAGAGAGGGAGAGATAGGAAGCAAGACAGAAATTGAGATTACTGGAATTCTAATTTCTTGCCCAAAACCAACACTGGTTCCACAAAATGGCATAAATGTATTATTGAGTGAGGCAAGAAAACTACACAATAAGGGAAAATGAACAGAAATAACTACAATTATATAAAAGTAATTATTTTGCTCAATGAAGCTGAAAAAAAAAAAGAAAAACAAACAAACAACAAAAAACAAAAGAAGAAACATGTACAAATATATAAATAAAAGTGATTATCAAAGATGAAGATTTCGTCTTATTGTTTCATTTAGTTCTTTGGGGAATTGAAATTTATTCTTGATTTTTGAATTGGAATTTACAATTGTCAATTCTTGTAATTTCTCCACCTCACTATTCTGAAAATCTTTGAAATCCACAGCTGTTGGGCAGTACCACTACTGGTTATCATGTGTGTGTGTGTGTGTGTGTGCACATATATATATATGCATATACACACACATATATCTAAATGCACATACACAACTATACACACACCCACATGTATAATGCACATACAGATATATGTGTAAATATATACATGTATATACCTGACAAGCCAAATGAGATTGTAGTTGTGGCCGATGCCAGTATTGCATAACTGGCCCGTTTAAAAGTATCCTCCAATCGTTGGATAATATACTGGGCTTGAGAAGAACTGCTGGGTCAAGTGAAATCATAGTTGTGGCCAATGTCAGTGCCACCTGACTGGCACATAAAAAGCACCCACTACACTCTCGGAGTGGTTGGCATTAAGAAGGGCATCCAGCTGTAGAAACCTTGCCAAATCAGATTGGAGCCTAGTGCAGCCCCTTGGCTTACCAATCCTCAGTCGAACTAGCTAACCCACGCCAGCATGGAAAGCGGACATAAAATGATGATGATGATAATATATGATGATGATAATATATATATATATATATATATATGTAGACACACACACAAACACACACACATTCTTACTACATGTACACAAGGTTTTTGAACAGCTGCTCCTTGAAACATGTTTACTACTACACCCACCAACTACTGCTACTACTACCACTACCATCACCACTACACCCCGCTGCTGCCACCACTTGTTTTTATCTAGCAACCACCTCCTTTCTCAATCAGGAAGTTAACTCTTTCACATCACACACACCTACTGGTAACACTGTAATTTACTAAATAATACAATTCTCACTCGAACTGTCATATTTTTATTTATCACATTATAAAAGGAACAACTTCAGTACTTAACTGCTATGATACTCTAAATTTAAATGCAAAAGGACACAATTACATACAACATGACATTTTTGACTGCTACCCCAGTGAGTCGGCTAACTAGTGTCATTAGTACTGCAGGTACATACGAGATGCATTCCAGAAGTTTTATGATAGGCAGCTAAAATCGTCCAACATTGTTGTAATCTTAATATATCATTGCTATGCGCAGACATGGCTGTGTGGTAAGAAGCTTGCTTCTCAACCACATGGCTCCATGTTCAGTCCACTGCTTGGCACCTTAGGTTAGTGTCTTCTACTATAGCCTCAGGCTGACCAAAACCTTGTGATTGAATTTGGTAGATGGAAACTGAAAAAGGCCTGTCATATATTAGTGTGTGTGTGTCCATGTTTGTCCCCTATCACTACTTGACAACCTGTGTTGGTTTATTTAAATCCCTGTAACTTAGTGATTTGGCAAGAGAGATTGATAGAATAAGTACCAGGCTTAAAAAAAATGTACTGGGATTGATTCATTTGACTAACAACTCTTCAAGGCAGTGCCCCAGCTTGACCACAGTCTAATGACTGAAACCGGTAAAAGATAGAAGACCTAATAAGCTGACCTGCCAACTTTTGTTACTCCAGATTGAAGACAGCTGTAACAGCACTTTGAACACAGTTTGGAAGCTCGATATGCAATGAAGTTTTGTGTGAAACTGGGGAAAAAAAACGTTACAGAAACTTGTGAAATACTCCAGGCTGCTTATGGATTAACTAGTAGGAGTCGAGCGTCTGTTTTTTGCTGGTACAAGAGGCCAGGCAAAACAAGTTGACTGGGAAGTTCATGTTGATCCCCATTTTCAACAGCAAGGGCTTTGCTCTGGTCAGATAGTCAACAAAGAGTACTTTTTCATTTGGAGGAGTAACCAACTACTTGACAGAAAATGAGCATCAAAACTGTCTCTCACCCTCCCTACAGTCCACACCTTTGATTTTGGTTGTTCCCCGAGCTGAAGAAGAAAATAGAGAGGCTATGAGAAGGGTCCTGGTCACTTTCACTTTAGAGGACTTCAACAAAGTGGTTGGAGTGCAACAACAAGTGCACTGAAGTCAAAGGATTCGACTTTGAAGGAGATTATAGTGTTTTGTACTTCTTTGAAATTAATAAATGTCTCTTCTGAAAATCTCTCAAAACTTCTGGAAAGTACCTTGTACAATAGACTGATTCTAGTCACAATCACAAATAGCTGTACTTAGTTTTTTTTTTTTTTTTCTCCCCTAATATCTACAAATAAAAATGGATATTTATTGTCAGAAATATGGCTCACTTAAATCCAAATACATAGTCTTCAATGATACAATAGCACTGTTACTTGTAATCGAATTTTATCGTCTAGTGGTTAACACTTTCAAATTCACAATAACTTGTTGTGTGTACTGTGGTACTTATTTCTAGCAAACTCTTTTGATGAACTGCCTGAGTTATGGAAGCATAAACAGACCAACACCAGTTGTCAAGCAGAAGGGAGAACAAATACAGACACAAAGACACGTGCACACACACGACCACGAGTTTCCATCTACTAAATTGAATCACAAGGCATTAATCAGCTCAGGAGTACAGCAGAAGGTGCTGTGCAGTGGGACTGAACCTGAAACCACATGGCTGCAAAGTAAGCTTCTTAACCACACAGCTATGCCTGTGCCCGAAGGAGTTTATAGATAGCTACTCTGGAAGTAAGGCCTATCCTGTGACTTTTCGCATAGCATCTAACACCTGGCAATGTTTAAATGCGGCCAACTACATATATAACTCTTATATCTAGATAATGTTCATCAATGTTTTAACTTCCCTGGTTATGGTTGAATCAACTACCACTACTACTGCTACTACTACTACTACTACTACTACTACTGCTACTACTACTACTATAAATCCTTTCTGTCAGTTAACTCTGACATGCACAGTAGTGCTGCCACCGTCACCATCACCACCACTACTACTACATAACTACTCTAACAATAATAGATCATGTTGTCTTTGAGCTCAAAGTAAGTCTGATGAAGTCTAATGTACACACAAAAGACAAGGCAAGTTGATTGTAAGATGTAACCCATTTTTGCAAAAGATTTTACCTTGGAAGTCCCCGCATGTGAAAGGATTAAACAGCACTTACGATGCATGTGCATGAATGCACTGAAGAGTAAACGTCTGCACTAATAATTTTGAGCAATGTTTTTGTCTCTGTGACATGCTAGTGACATGCTTGGTTACCTAAATAACAGAAGATAGATATTTAGCGCAAGTCTAAACTGTGTGATACTTCATGTGGAAAATTACGTTTTTTTAGGTTTAATGTTTATTTAAAATGATGATGCCATTAATTACTTGAAAGGTGGTGAGGTTGGGTGGGGGTGGTGGAATTTATGAGGTAAAAGAGAGTGGGGAGGGAGAGAAAAGAAAGCATAATCTTTTCAAATATTGTAAAATCTTATGAAGTGCTAAGTGCACCACTGGCACAAACAGTTGCATTAATCTATATGCCACTAAATGTGGGATATGGGGGTGGGGGCTATAGGGAGTCCATGGAACTCTCCTCTGAGTTGCAATGTTTGTGTAGGGCAAATCAGAATTTGCAGATCTTGCCTATTTGTCAGTCTATGATCGAAGGCATTTCAGTAGTGGCAGCTTTCATATATATATATATATATATATATATATATATATTATATTTTATAAAGGTGTAAATGAGTTGAAAAACCTGTCAGTTATTTCAAGTAGGTTGAACAATAATGCATGTTTTTTTTGTTTTTTTTTTACCCAGCAGACTCCACTGTTTAAAAATGTCTCACCGATAAACCTGCAATCATCCCATCTTTTGTCCATATGCAGCACAACTAAGATTACATACCCAGTGCGTCCTCTCTTGGAATATTGTAGGATGCAATTTAAAGGAGAAATTGGCTGCAATTTCTAGCAAGTCAAACAACCAACAAATAGCTGTAATTTTCATAGGAAGTGTTGTTGGATTCAACAGCAAGCTAATACAATATTCATCAATTTATAGAGTGCTGCTATCTACAGGGTTTATCTACAACTTTACTACCAGTGCAGTCGGAAAACAGAACAAAGGGACATAACTGAATAGAAATTTGCACTGCTACCTCTGCCACTTCACAACCTTAACTTGATTTTTTTGGAGCTAAGTTCAATGTGTGTATCTTTTACTTGTTTCAGTCATTAGACTGCGGCCATGCTGGGGCACCATCTTGAAGACACCGTCTTTTAGTCAAATTAATTGTCCCCAGTACTTATGGGGATGTAAACACACCAACACTGGTAGTCAAGCAGTACTGGGGGACAAACTTAAGACACGACACACATGCATGTACATTATATTAACTCTATCTGGCCAAAATATTCTACCTATTTCATGTCCAAACTGGCCAGATCCAGCCTCTCACACCTACCCTACAATGTCATTCTAAAAATATAGTCACCTCTTTGAAATCTCAAAGCTACAAGATAATGCATAATCAATGCAAAACAATGTGAATAAACAAGTGTTATATATTACAGAGTCATCTGAATACAAAGAATCTAGATTACATAAAGGACCAGCATCTGAAACATCAAGACCCTTTCCTTTCTCTTAAAGTGATAAACTAATACAACATTTATTAAAACTCATTCCCACCCCATATTGTCTTTTTTTCTTTTCATGTTCATAGCTTTCTATATATACATGTATATACAGCAAATAAAACAGAAACCAAGTAGACTAGTGTTGGTCAGCAGAAAAAGTGCAGTGGAACAGCTGTAGAGAGCAGAATATCCAACATTTCAGACAGAGCCCTTCTTCAAGATATATGATGACAAGAATGGGAAAAAAAAATGAAGTCATCAGAGTTTTACATCTTCTATGTTTGAGCAGTGGCAACCAGTCACTCTATCATAAAGGATATAAAACTGTAGTTCTTCCTTCTTTCTGTTCCTGTTATCTTTACCTTGGAGAAGGATTGTCTGAGACATTGGATGCCCTACTTCCCAAAGCTATTCCAACTGTACTCTTTCTATCCCTGTGGATAAATTCACAAATTTTTCTACATTTTCTGGCATTTTGCAAGTGAACACTTTTCATTGTGAATGATACCCCCAAAATCCTTGCAATGTACATTTCACTCAGAAACCTAAATTCAAGAAAAAAAAATTTCTGTCAAAAGCCTAAAAAATATTTCTAGAGTCTTAGTAGCAGAGTTACCAAGCTTTATGCAAAGTTTCATACAAGAACATTACTAAAAATTTGTCAACCATCAGAAAATTACAAAGCTGTTTTTAATACATTACAAAATAGTAATAGTTGAACAGGAGTAGAAAGTATGTAAAATTGTAGTAGACTAATAGGCTGTACAGGCATTTCTGTTCAATGGTATAACATGCAACTTTCTGACAACACTTCTAATAGGAATACTGTGACCAACAACAAAATTCTGGAAAGGGCTGTCAGTCAAAACACTGAATCGCTGATTGTGAAACATCATCTTTGGTGGTCAGGACATGTAGCAAGAATGGAAGAGCCAAGGTTCCCATGCCAAGTCTTATTCAGCAAGCTCACTCCAGGGAAACGACTACAGGGTTGCTTTCTTCAAAGATACAAGGACAAACTCAAAACAACATAAAAGGCACTGAACTTGAGCCTAAATCATTTGAAACATAAGCTTGTGACGGCACCAACTGCTGGTGTTCCATCACCATTGAAACCAAAATTTCAAAGCCACTAGATGAGAAAAGGAAGAAATCAAATGACAAGAGAGAAAGGCTTGACAAAATCAACCCTGTCCTCTACCAACATTACCATGCAGTCAATGCCATCACCTCTTTCATGCAAGAATTGCTCTACATAGTCATCAATGCCATCACCATAAAGGAAGCGATCAGCAAAGAAGAAATTAAATTCTTGGATATGAGATGAAGCCAACATGTATATTTATGTGTGTGTGTGTGTGTGCGTGTGCGTGTGTATTAATATTTCCCTATGGCATTCTGATATTAATAACCTGGTGCTAGAACTCAATAAACATATGTTTCAGTATGAAGTGTCAGGTGAGTACAGAAAGGTAATAAGAAAGCTGTTTCTGCTTTAAGATGCAAAGCACTCATAGTTGGGTGCTCGAGTACCACACTATATATATATATATAT
>NC_069000.1:22307177-22308786 GCF_001194135.2 Octopus bimaculoides
GTGTGTGTGTGCATAAGCACAGGCATGGTTGTGTGGTAAGAAGTTTATCGTCCCAACCACATGGTTCCAGGTTCACTCTACCATCTCTCTTGCACACTCACACTCTGTGAGTAGACTGTATAATGCATGTGTGTGAATTGCTATACTACATGGCCGTGAAACATGGGTCATGACTGCTGAGGACATGCGTAGGCTTGAAAAAAATGAAGCTAGTATGATTTGCTGGATGTGTAATGTCAGTGTGCATACACAACATTGTGAGCACCCTGAGAGAAAACTTGGACACAAGAAGCATCAAATGTGGTGTGCAAGAGAGATGACTGCACTAGTATGATCATGTGTTATGTATGGACGAGGACAGCTGTATGAGAAAGTGCCACACCCCAACTGTGGAAGGAACCTATGGAAGAGGTGGTGAATCATGACCTTCGAATGTTGGCCCTCACAGAGGCAATGACAGGAGACCGAAACCTTTGGAGATATGCTGTGATTGAGAAAACCCAGCAACTAAAATGGAAAGTACCATCTGAACTTGGCCAATGTCAGGTCTGTCTGACTGGCTCTTGTGCCAGTGGCACATAAAAAACACCATCCAAATGTGGAAGATGCCAGTGCCCCCTGACATCACCACCACCACATTGGGAGGAGAAGGATGCTGAGTATTAGAAACTGCACTACAGAAAGTTAGCCTGCAGATTTATTGTGCAGATGTTTAGGCCGTGGCACATCAACTCCCTAAACATACACATAAATACACGCGGAGGCAAAGACACACACACAGAAGCGCATACACACATGCAAGCATTTATACACTGACACATGCATGCATGCAGATGAAGCAGACCAGGCCTAAAACTATGGTAACCAATGAAGATATTGGTTCCTTTTAAAGCATATATCAAATGAGGAAAGATTAAAATGTACGGCCAGTCTCTATCGAGATAAATAATGTATTTAAATTGCCAATTAACTAACAGAAAACTGACATTTGTAAAGAACAAAAATAATATATTTGAAATATACAATATATATATATATATATATGTAAATGCACAAACACACATATATCTCATATAGAAGATGAAATACACACACGTGTATGTATTGACATACACACATACATATCATAATATAACCATATAATACAAAATCAAACTTTGTTTTAACCATTCAATTAATAATGATTGATGTTGCTATCTAGTTCAGGGCTTTGTTGTTTTCCTGTTTTATCTGCCTTTCCTTTTTTTTTTTTTTTTGGTTGGTTTTTGTTGTCTGCTTTTCCCTCTCCACCACAAATTTATTTGTTTGTTTGTTTATTTGTTCTCTTTCAAAAATTTTGTAATTCATTTATTTATTTTATTCTATTTTATTTTACTTTCTTCATATTTAGAGGTATTTAATTTATTTTTTTGTTCTTTCAATTTAACTCTAATCATTGGATTCTTTTAAATCAAGAATGGTCTGAAAGCCTAATTATTGAAATTGAATAATAATAATAATAATATCCTGAGAGATAGAGAGGAGGGAGAACGAAAGAAAGTTGTACTAAAGGGATGAGAATTGGAAACATTCACAGAATGTAGTGGAAGGGAGAGAGAGAGAGAGAGAG
>NC_069000.1:22309223-22311457 GCF_001194135.2 Octopus bimaculoides
AGGAGAGCAAGGCAAATAGAGAAAAAAATACTTCAAAGTGTTTTTTTTTTTTATTTCATATTTGTTTTATGGTTTTATGTTGCTGACTGAAAACTTGAGGGTTATATAAGATTTAAGAACAACGAGTATCAAAGCATTCATTGCTAATTAAATTTTGACCACTTTTAAGTAATTATCATCATCAACACATAATATACAACATATATGTAAGTGTGAATGAGAGAGAGAGAGGGAGAGAGAGAGGGAGAGAGGGAGAGAGGGAGAGAGAGAGAGAGAATGTGTACGTGAGTGAGAGTGTGTGTGTGTGTGTATGCATGCGTGTGTGTGAGTAATATACAGACATCATTTGGTTCTTTAATTGGTCTCAGTTGATGCACTGTGGCCATGTTGAAACTCTGGGGGTCAATGTAAGCAACTAGTCTCCTCCCTGCAAATTTCAGGCCTTGTGTCTTTAGTAGAAAGAATTATTATTATAATTATTATTTTGCAATCTCTATATGTCAAACTGCTAAGTTGTGGGACTCAGAGGGACACAACACACAAACTTATACCAACTTCACTCACTACGCATTAGTTGGCCGAGGGTTATAGCTGAAGAAACTTGTCCAAGGTGTCACAGAGTAGCACTGAACCTGAAACCACATGGCTGAAAAGTAAACTTCTTAAATGCAACTCACATGTATAATCCTACCTGATATGCAATACGCTGGAATCAGACCTAAAACCACATGTTTGTGAATTGTACTTCTTAATTACATTATCCTAAATATTTATCTACCTATCATCCCCATCATTTTAATGTCCACTTTTCCATGTTTGTATGAATCAGATAGAATCTGCTGAAGTGGATTTTCTGTGGTCAGATGTTTTTTTCTATCACCAACCATTACCTGTTTCCAAATAAGGTAATATTTGTCCATGACCAGACTTGTTTTTACAGAAGATTGGAAACAAAGGGCTCCACTTGCATGAAAGTGTCACTTGTTTACAACTATCAGGTGATGTTAAGACATGTAACACACACTCGCACATACATACACAAATGCACACACACACACACGAGGGACCTTTTTTCAATATCTGCCTACCAAATCCACTCACAAATTCAATACTTTACTACAAACTAGAATCAATCTTCCTCTCCCTCTCAGCTGGTCAAATGTTAAAATGAAAATGAACAGGTTGTTATCTGCCGTCTGATGCCCAGAACACAGAACAGCAACAGGATACCAAGAAACCAGTAATTTATCAACTTCACCACCAAGATTTTTTCCAACAAGAAATAATACCGGTATTAACAAGACCATTGATTGTATTCACTAAAGAATAAGCACGAGATGTCTAGAGAGAACAAATCCTGAAAATCCAGAAATCAGATCTAAAACAAGTCCCTTGACTTAACAGAACATAGTCTGAAACAGATACAGGAACCTCTTCATTACTGTTGTTGCATTAGAGAGTGAGATGAGGAGAAGCTAGTGGAGAACAGGAGCAAATGTGGAAAGAGAGGCAGACAGAGTAAGAAAGACTTGCTTGAGAGAGAGAGAGAGAGAGAGAGAAAGAGAGAGAAAGAAAATATCAAACATATATAAATTCTGTCTGACCCATGCAAGCATGGAAAAGGAGATGTTAAAACAAAATGTGTGTGTGTGTGTGTAAGTAGGGGTGAGGGGAGAGACAAACAGAGACAGAAAACAGTAAACTCTAAGGACACAAAAGTTTGCAGCAAAAAGAGAGAGGGAAAGAGAGGTGGGGAGGGAAAGAGAAGTAGCAAAAGGAAATAAGCAGAAAGAGGAGGTTGGAGACAGAGAGGAACAGAGAACACAGAACATTTACAATAGTTTGACAAAGAAACAAGAATGAGTATGTGTGTGTCTGTGTATATATATATGTGTGTGTGTGTGTGTGTGTGTGTGTGTGCATGTGTATGCATACAGACACATACTTGTTCATATACATTTAAGACTTCCACCCCCATTCCAATCCCCACTATACTCCAGAAGGTTGCAAAGTAATCCAGGAACATGATGGCAACAATATCAAAAGTTACCGGTTCCCAAGAGCCAGATATTCAAACCGATTACTTTTATGACTGGTTCTTCATTTCGGTTTGTTGATTCCGGAAGACAAAGCAAAGATGGCATGACCAGTAAGTAGAGAATAAACTTGCAAAATATTCTTTACTTTTTTATATATTTATGCATTTATTTACTATTGCAATGTTTTTTTTTTTT
>NC_069000.1:22311684-22320492 GCF_001194135.2 Octopus bimaculoides
ATTTTTTTTTTTTTTTTTTTTTCAATGTTTCCCCTGATGAAATATGACACACATCCACTTGAGCACATGTATACTAGTACACATTCACACACTGAAATTGTACCAACACAATTCAACACACTCTCATACTGATAATAATTTGTACACCTTCATATACAACAGACATCAACATATACTACTGAACACAAGCAAACCTATACACACACACATACACACACACCTAGAAATACAACATTGGACACACAAATTTCAAAAGAGGCTATATTCCATTTTGTATTCAAATATAAGTAAACAACACAATTAAATAGATCAAAAGACAAATACACAAACATACACACGTATATATACATATATGGGGGATTTTACAGTACAAATGGGACATATAGAACTCAATACATAAAGTAGAGTGCTTATACTATTTTATTATAGGTTGGAAGCTACATCAGTGACTCAAGAGTCATGCAAGAAAAGTTTGTTCACATGAACTGCTTGGCCCTTGGGTTAGCAATAATACATGTGTGTGTGTGTGTGTGTGTGTATCAATGTTTTAATGTCAACTTTTCCATGCTTGCATGGGTTGTACGAAATTTGTGTATATCTATAAACTATTAAAAGTGAAGTTCAATCTTGCTTGCTTGCAATGTTACACAGCCAAACTGGCACATAAAAGGAAAATACTTTGAAAGTAACGTGCCCCTGAAATGTGAATACAAACAGAATAAAAAAAGTTTTGTGTAAATCAGACCAGTAGTTAGAGATATTTGGTGTTTTGGGGATATAAATACCAAAATCAGTGCATAATGGGAAAATACTCCGAAAATAACTTCATCCTGAAAAGGAAGAAACTCTTAACTTTTCCATTAGATGCATTATGATAGGCCAAATATTTTTAAGTGAAAATCAAAGATTTGGCTGCTATTTTTGGCATGCCCTGCCACCATGTAACAGCTATTTGCAAGAAAGGACCCCAAATACCAGTTACATGGTAGCAGCACATGCAAGAAATAGCAGCCAAATCTTCCCTTTCCTGAGGAAAGGAACCGTTTACGTGTGATTTCGATGTCACATTTGTTGAAAGCATGCAAAACAAAACATAGAAAAAAAACTCGTGAAACAAAATCCCATTGCTGGGAAACTCAGACTTCCCCAGTGACAAAACGGGTCACGGGTAGTCTGGTACATATATATATATATATATATATATATATATATATATATATAGGTAAAAAATTAATGAGTACATGTGTTAAATATCTTCAGGATTAAATAAAAAGACAACAAATGGAAAATGACATACCTATATACATAATTCTAAAAAATGTGTAGTAAATAAACAAACGAACATATACTAAATGCACAACGAACAGAAAACACGGAAAAAAAAAGGTGTTGAGTTCTGTGGTCCAACATATATATATATATATATATATATATATATATATATAGCGTTCAATGTCTACTTTCCATCTTTCCATGCTGACATGGGTTAGATGGTTTGGCAGGAGCTGATATGGATGGGGTCTGCATCAGACTCCATTATCTGTTCTGGCATAGTTTCTATGGCTAGATACCCTTCCTAATGCTAACCACTTTACAGAGAGTACTGGGTTCTTTTTATGTGGTACAAACACCAGTGTTTTTAACATGGCATCAACACAAACACTTTTTATGTGGCACCAGCATTGGTATTAATTCTGCTGTGGTGGATGGGTCTTCTTGAGTACAACAAGGCACCTTTGTCATCTTCTTCTTAAGGATCAGTGTCTTGAAATTGGCCTTCAATACTTTGTCTCACATCTTCCTGGGTCTCCTACCAAAAGTTCCATCCACTTTAAGTGATTCACACTTCAGTATGCAACTGCCTACAACCATACACATCATATGACCAAACCAGTGCAGTATTCTCTCTTGCACACTGCATCAAATTCCTCTTGTACCCAGCTTTTCTCTCAATACACCAATGCTCTGGCGCACATCTACACCGACACTGCACATCCAACAGAGCATACTAGCATCATTCCTCTCTAGCCTTTGCAACCCAATTCACTTTGTTTTGTGTATGCAAATTTCAATGATCAGGTTAACAAAAAACCATTTAAGATTACTTTATCCTCTTTAAGATGGCACAACATAATTTGAAGGAAATTTCATGAAGGCTTCAGTGTTAGCGTATAATAATGTGGTTCAACCCCAGGTCAGCACTGACTGTACAAACCTAAAATCAAAGATGACCCAGTTATATTCAACCAGTCTCTTTTATTCAGTCTTGATATATTTGCAATTACATAATCCAATGTGTTCTTCAGTGTTTTATGAAGGTAAAGTATCACATGAGGAAAATTATGCTGCCATTTCCAGCAGGTTGAATGACCAACATGGAAGTTTCCTTGGCTCATTTATTAGAATATTGTTAGCCTGCCAACACAACATGATGTAATAAATAAATAAATTAGCATTATTGCACAATAATACTGATGACTGATGCTGAGAGAGCTTTAAAATTTTACAAAATGCAATTCATTTTAAAATCGAGATTAATGAAGCTAGCTGGGTAATCTTGAAGTATGCTACAATGAATATCTAACTTCAAAACAATTATTGTGAATACTTTGGATTTATGCAGCTGTGGTTAAATGTCACCTTAACATACATTCTTTAGAGAAGCTCTGAGCGTCAGTACATTTCTATAATACTGGCAATATAGCCACAAAATACTGACCTCATTAAAACATATACATACATACATGAATGTATTTACTTAAGAGGAGGACAATGGCAGAGAAACTAGCCAAAGAGTGGAGATAATATCTATATTTAGTGAAGTATACACACACATATGTGTATAAACATATGCACAGGTGTGGCTGTGTGGCAAGAAGTTTGCTTTTCAACCACATGGTTCTGGGTTCAGTCCTACTGTGCAGCATCTTGGGCAGGTGTCTTCTATCAGGTTGACCAAAGCCTTGTGAGTGGATTTTGATTCCAAGTGTATTGGACCATCTGAAACAAATCAGCAAGGTAAAGAAGTTGGACAAGTGGGTACCACATGAACTGAACAAGCATCAAACGACGCGTCTTGAAGCTTGCTGTTCTTTGCTGTCACGGCATAAAAGCGAACCATTTTTGCATCATATTGTTATGTGTGATGAAAAATGAATTCTTTTCTACAATAGCAAGTATTCTGAATAGTGGTTGGATAGAGACAAAGCGCCAAAACACAATCCAAAAAAGAATATTCACCGAATAAAGCTAATGGTGTCTGTTTGGTGGTCCAGCACTGGTGTCATCCACTACAGCTTCATGAGACCTGGTAAGTTAATTAGAGCAGATGTTCACATCAATCAATTGGATGAAATGATGAGTGAACTTGCAATTAAACAACCGGGATTGGTCAATAGAGACAGGCCAATTCTCTTGCAAGACAATACCTGACCACATGTTGCACAAAGAACGCTACTCAAGTTACAGGAACTGAACTTGAAAGTACTCTGTCATCCACCATATTCACCAGACCTCGGACCAACTGACTACCACGTTTTCCAGGCATTAGACAACATGTTGCAAAGAAAAAACACCAAGTCTGAAGATGCAAAAACAGCCTTCTGTGATTTCATCACCTCTAAAGAATTCTTCGCTGCTGTCATAAATAAGCTACCAATAAAATGGCAAAATTGTGTTGATATTTAGGTACATACTCTGATTAACTACATTGCTTTTTGTTGAGATAAAGTAAAATAAACTTTCAGCTCCAAATTGGACATTTCATTCTTAATGACCTGATTATATATATATATATATATATATATATATATATACTTAGTCCTTCTGTTGGCAGTCATTAAAGTTGTTGATCCAATCCAGTAAGCTATCAATCTTATACAAATGCACACACATGCATTGAACAGAAACAGAGGCAAATAAACACAAGGAAACGGTGCAAAAGCACGCACATATTCAGAGTTATAGTAAAAGATGCCTCTGCAAGATGCCACAAGGTGGGAATGAACCCAGGACCTGACAGTTGTGAGGCAAACTTCTTAATCATTGGGTCATACACATATATTTATACATAAATATACACATGCATTGATTTAGGTGCAAATATAAACTGAAACACACACACACATACATACATATATGTATATGTACTTGTATGTATGTAGACACACCTATATTTGTCTACATGTGTATATACAAACACACAGCTACACCTGTGCTAGAAGTTAGAATGAAGTGCAATATGAGAATATATGGCTATAACTAGCTTCATGAAATATTAAATTTCTAAAATGATTTAAGAATAACAACAGTTTCAAATGACAGGACAAAGTATTCTGACAGAAATGGATAAACTGTGTATGTGTGTGTGAGTGAATAAGAACTACATGATAGAAAACAATGTATTATTAAGAGAAGGATAAATTATACACACTACTGTGTGTGTATGTGCTATAGAAGAAAGAGAATGTTTATGTATGATACATAATATGCTTGTAAGAAGAAGAATACTTCTAAATGATAGAACAAGGTGATCAGACAACTATAAACTATACTAGTGTGTGTTTGTAAGACTATGGTGCAATAAAATGTGGTAACACCTGTAGAAGAACTGTTCCATGATTTATATAATCTTTGCTAATGTCTTCTAATTTAACATAAAGGGATTTGACTACTGTCTGTTTTTATTGCTTTGTGTGTATATGTGCCTCTATATGAGTATGCCTGTACCCTGTTTAACCCTCAACAGACAGTTGTATGACTGGTTATGTCTGTGTTTTTCATATCTGGAGAGTCCATGAATGCGTGTGTGTGTGTGCGTGTGTGTGTTTGTACATTAACACTCTGTGGAAACTGTGTGTGCATGCAGATAATGAACAGGGCTTTAATTTCTGTTTTACAAATCATAAAAGAGAGATGCATCTCTCCACTGGATAGGATGTGAAGCTATTTCAAGCTAACATTGCCAGATAGTTTGGTATCTGTTTCTCAAGACAGCTAAGTGAACTCAAAATAAGTGGTGTAGCACCACCATAGTCAACTGCTACAAAGGTAAAGGTGATACATTAGATAGGAATAATTACAGAGGTATCAAGTAGTTAGATCAGGTAATGAAAGTCACAGAGAGAGTCATAGCCCAACTAATTAGGGAGAGAGTCAGTCTAAATGAGATGCAGTTTGGATTTGTGTCAGGGAAAAGCACCACAGATGCTATATTTCTGGTAAGACAGCTGCAGGAGAAATACCTAGCCAAAGATAAACCTCTGTACCTGGCTTTCGTTGACATGGAGAAAGCCTTTGACAGGGTTCCCCAATCCCTTATCTGGTGGTCGATGAGGAAACTAGGGATAGATGAATGGTTACTGAGAGCTGTACAAGCCATGTACAGGGATGCTGTCAGTAAGGTGAGGGTTGGCAATGAGTACAGTGAAGAATTCCAGGTAGGGATAGGGGTCCACCACGAATCAGTCCTCAGCTCCCTCTTATTCATCTTAGTCCTCCAGGCAATAACAGAAGAATTCAAGACAGGTTGCCCCTGGGAGCTCCTCTATGCTGACGACCTTGCTCTTATAGCTGAGTCTGTATCAGAACTAGAGGAGAAGTTTCAGGTGTGGAAGCAAGGACTGGAATCAAAGGACCTTAGAGTCAATCTGGCAAAAACCAGAATCTTAATAAGTAGGAAGGCAGACAAACCACAAATCCCTTCAGGTAGATGGCCCTGCTCAATCTGTAGAAAAGGTGTAGGTAGAAACTCCATAAGATGTACCGGTGTAAGCTATTGACACAGGAGGTGCAGCAATATCAAAGGAAGGCTAACTGGGAAGATAGCTTTTGTATGTGGGAAATGCTCAGGGGCAATAAACACTGAAAATGTGCAGAAAACAGCTTCCATCACATTCCAGGGAGAAACACTACAAGTAGTTGATAGCTTCCATTACCTAGGTGACCATATTCAGGGACCTTGAGTGGGATGAGCTACTCAACCTGAAGAAAATCCTAACTGGGCCCCACCTGCAAGGTCATGTGCTGTTTATCTTGATATGAGATCACAATGTCGCGTGCATATGGTTGTGATGCAAGTGCCTAGTGTACCCTTATCAGATGGGTATACTGGGCTTCATAGATTTTACCTCAGTGTCACTTTGATGGCATGCACTGCTTTCTCATTCAATAATAATAATAATAATAATAATCAGGAAGATTCTAAGCACTTGAAAGACAGCTGAAAACTTGTGGATACCTAACGTCACAGACAGTAACCAACTACCGACAAAAATTCTACCAGGAATAAATTCTGCCTGAGCCAAACCGAGGGATGTGAGTTCGATCCTCATGGCTGACTGCCAACAAATTTTTCTGCTATTAAAAAGAAAAAAGGATTTTATCCTTTATATCTATACTGTTCAGTATCTATGCATTGAATAAAATTTATCTTTCTACTTGTTCTACCATACATTTCAGCGCTTCGAAAAAACAAACTTGTTTGTTTACATTCGGTGTAAAATAATAATAATCTTTTCTATTAAAGGCACAACAAGGCCTGAGACTTTGAGGAAGGAGGTAAGTTGATTCCCAGCCCCTTTCACTGGTACTTAACTTATCGACCCTGAAAGGGGTGAAAGGTGAAGTTGGCCTCAGTGGAAATTGAACTCAGAACTTAAAGACAATTGAAATGTCGCAAAGTATCTTGCCTAGCATGCTACTGATTTGCGATCTTACTGATAATAATAATCCTTTCTACTATAGGCACAAGGCCTGAAATTTGGGGGAGGGGATAGTTGTTTGCATTGACCCCAGTACTCAACTGGTACTTATTTCATTGACCCCACAAAAGGATGAAAGACAAAGTTGACCTCGGAGGAATTTGAACCCAGAATGTAGTGGTAGACGAAATACGGCTAAGCATTTTGCCTGGCGTGCTAATAATTCAGTCAGCTTACCACCTTAATAATAATGATAATAATATAATAGATCAACTTAACAAGAAACAAACAAATAATATAAAAAGGAATTATTTAAAGGTTTCCTTCTCTTGTAATTTCTTATTTAAACAGTTCAATATTTTAAAAAGTCATATTCTTCAAAACTCACTAAGAATTCAAATTGTATTGACTTTTATTTAAAGTTAATTTCAAATTTTTTTCTTTTTCTTTTACAGAGAAAGAGATGCTGAAGAAAAAGTGGGTGATGATGGATAGGGTGGTGTAAATAAACTTACAAAAACTGAACTCAAATCACAAGATCAAAGAGATATGTTTTTTTTTCTTTCTTTTATTTTGTTTAAAAGTTGGGTGTTGAAGATAACGATGATGATGATGATAATGAGATAAAGTGACTTTAGAAATTAACAAAAATTAGCAAGATATGAAGTGAAAGAAAGTCGTTAAGTTAAGAAACATGTTTAAGGCCTGTGTTCCTTAAAGAAGGAAAAGAATGAGAAAATAATGGTATATGGCAGAAGAGATAATGAGAATATTCTCAGAGGTTACTAAGCTCAGCAAAACTTTGACATGTGAAATGATGTGGGGAGGAGAGGATTAATAACTAAAACTAAGATAGGGTCAGTTGTAGGGCCTGAGGGTTCATATAAGATTTTAGGGGTTCACACTAGCAAAATTTGTTTTTTCAGTGAAATAAAATTATGTTCATTAAAAATGGACACTTTACATTTCAAATTATTGGAGCATTGCTATGTGGGAAAAGGTTCTCATTGAAGATGAAAGGAAGGGTATATAGGAGTTGTGTGAGAGCAGCAATGCTGTATGGGAGTAAGACATGGTGCTTGAGGGAGAGAGAAATGGCAATTTTGAGAAGGACCGAGAGAGAGAGAGCAATGATGAGAGAAATGTGTGGAGTGAAGCTGTTTGATAAGAGTAGGACTGAGGACTTGATGGGGATGCTGGGGTTGGAGGAATCAGTGGAATGGCTGGCAAGGGTGAAAGGAGTGTGGTGGTATGGGCATGTGTTGAGGAGGGATGAGAAGCATGTTCTGAGGAGGGTGCTTGAATTTGAGGTAAATGGACTGAGAAAGTGAGGTAGACTAACGAAAATGTGGAAGGGACAGGTGGAGGAGGAGATTGGGAGGGTTGGCTTGAGATGAGAGGATGCCCAAAACAGGGCAAGATGGTGTGAGGGCAGTTGTTATGGCATTGAAGTAGATCCGGCCACCCCTGTTAACGGAGACAAAACCTGGATTTAAAACACTGGATGACATGACATGTACACATATCCCTGTAAATCTGTCTCTCACTTAGACATTGTAGTTATAATCACTTTTCACACCTGTTAGTTAGTTAGTCTCTCTCCCTCTCTCTCTCTCTCTCTCTCTCCCTCCCTTTTAAGCACTGTAAACATAGTCTCTCATTACTTTTACTGGTCTCTCTATCTCTCATTTAGAGACAATAAACAATCCATCCACACATTGGTTTGTCGGTTTGTCTGTCTGTCTGTCTCTCTGTCTGACTCTCTCTCTCTTTGACTGTCTGTTTGTCTGTCTGACTCTCTCTCTCTTTGATTGCCTGTCTGTCTGTCTGACTCTCTCTTTGACTGTCTGTCTGACTCTCTCTTTGACTGTCTGTCTGACTCTCTCTCTCTCTCTCTTTTCAAGATACAGCAAACATAACCCTTCCTCACACTTGTTAGTCTCTCATTCTCTCTAGTCTTTCCTGAAATTTATTAGGTCTCTCCTTTCTGATAAAACAACTAACATAGTCTCCCCTCACACTTGTTAAGCTCTCTCTCTCAGATATTATAAATGGAGAGAGAGAGAGAGAGAGAGAGAGAGAAAGAGAGAGAGAGAGAGAGAGAGAG
>NC_069000.1:22320502-22328355 GCF_001194135.2 Octopus bimaculoides
GAGAGAGAGAGAGAGAGAAAGAGAGAGAGAGAGAGAGAGAGAGAGAGAGAAAACAAAATGTCTGATTGATTTATTTTTTTCTTATTGGCTGCAATATTTGTCAGTTAAACGGAGAAGAGTAGCAGAAAAAGGTGTGTACAGTTCTTGGTAGTCAGGAAGTGTGCAGAGTCTAAAGTGGAATGTGATTGACTTTTTATTAGAAGAGGAAGGCACTGAGATGGCAGCAGCAGATAAAATTAAACAAAGACATTTGTCCAAGACAAACAAAACTGGCTAAGTGTTTTTTCATCAACATCACTACCACACTTTTTGAAACACACACATACACATATATACAGTTGCCACCTAAGCATTGCACATACACACACACACGCATGCATGCATACACACACACTGGTGGTCATATTTCTCATTGTATAAAAATTCCAAAGAAATCGGTGCTAAAGTAGAAACTGGATTGCCTGATAAGTTAGACAGATGTATGTGTGTGTGTGTGTATGTGTGTGTGTATATGTGTGTGTGTGTGTGTGTATATGTGTGTGTGTGTATATGTATATATGTGTGTGTGTGTGTGTATACACATACACATTTCTACTGACATTGATTAACTACCAAGGTATCTAAGTTTCATGAACCACTTCAAAGAGTACAGAAGCAAATACTGGAGTGCGTGTGTGTGTGTGTGTGTGTGTGTGTGTGTGTGTGTGTAAAGGACTAAGCAAGAGTGCCTGAGAATAAATGCCTTTATGTGCATGAATGAGAGGAGGAGGCAAAGAGTGTAATAAATATCAATATGGGTATGACTCTGTACATATATTTCAAAGATTTTTATGAAAATGTAAACTGCAGCAAGAATCTTGCAATGCATATGAGATAGAGAGAGAGAATAGTGCCTGATTATCACTGACAGCCTCCGTGTTTGTGTGTGTACGCAAGCGCACATGTGTGTGTGTGTGTGCACGCGTGCATCTGAGTGTGTATGTATGCACACACATGTGTGCATGCTAATTCTTCCACAACCTCGATGGCCCACATGTCTGTACCTCAATCCAGTTTCTGAAGCAAGAGGCCAATGGTAAAATAAAGTTGCAGTCCAGCATATTAGAAACTAATGAAACAGGTGGCGAGCTGGCAGAATCGTTAGCACGCCAGGCGAAATGCTTAGCGGTATTTCGTCTGCCGTTACGTTCTGAGTTCAAATTCCGCCGAGGTCGATTTTGCCTTTCATCCTTTCGGGGTCGATAAATAAAGTACCAGTTACGCACTGGGGTCGATCCAATCGGCTTAATCTCTTTGTCGGTCCTTGTTTGTCCCCTCTATGTTTAGCCCCTTGTGGGCAATAAAGAAATAAGAAACTAATGAAACAGTCTGGTATTTATTCTTCAAGAAGGTAAAGTGGTAAATGGAAACAACGAGAAGCAGGGGAGGGGGGTGGTGCTGCTGACTATCTATTCCCAAGAAATACAATGAAATGTCTCTGCAGAGATAGGAACACTGGAATCATTGACCGACTACAAAATCACCCAATGTCTTCAATCCTTTTGTTGCCATATTTCTATTGAAACACACTGCTTTGTTTCAATTAATTTTTAAAATAATAACAAATTTGGAAAAACAAAAATTGTTTGTTATTAAAGCTGAAATTTCAGAGATAAATTAACATGGAATTCTGATAAAAGGATTTAATTTAACACTTTAACATTCTGATTATTCTGTCAAATGAAACATTTATTCCTTCACATTGTTTTAAAATTAATCATGGTGTATCTCACAGCTTCAAGATCTTAATGAAATGATTGCTTATTTTTAGAGCGACATTGTGAGGTAGGTGTGAGAGCTCAGATATAGCTGGTTTGGACATAAAACACATAGAACATTTGGACCAGGTATTATTGCCAGTTTAAATGCTAAGGGGGTTAAATCACTTGATACATGCAGTTTGTATGACAGAACTAGAGGTGATCTCAGATAGGTTAATATCAAAGGGGTTAATCACTTAACCTACTGAAATCTCAGAGTTAATTGCAGAGAGGTAGAAATTTGTTGTCTGATTAAAGATGTTGATGTTCAGCTCTTGGTTAACCTGGATCAAACAAAACTCTGCAACCTGATAACAACACCAATTCCTTCAAAAATACCTGAAATCTTGCAAAAGGTTCCTCATCATTCATATCTGGTAAATAAAGATTGTGTGATCAAAAAGTTTGCTTCCCAATCACATGGTTGTGTCTATATGTATCTAAATGTTTGTCACTTCTCCTGTAAGGAATGAAGTAGGATTTATTCCTGACACTTGACTCATCATTTATAGTCTTATTGGTGAAGGATATATAAGGCAGAGGCAGTGACTCTCTCTAACCAAGCCTCTAGAAATTCATACCACACACAAACACACACAAGTATAGATTCAAAGTAAAAAAGAATATTCTTCTCCCAATTCACCTCAGGGTTATTTTCAACTATCTCACATATCTATAAATGGCATGAATTTTCTGTAAATAAATCACTTATGATGACTCTCTCAAAAGAGATAAAAGAGAAAAATAAATAATTATCTAAAATCTCGACTACTTTCTTTTTTTCTTCATATATATATATATATATATATATACAAGGAGGGAAGCTGACAATTATTAGAACAATTAGCAAAATGCTTAGTGGCATTTCATCTATCTTCACATTCTGAGGAGGTTGACTTTACCTTTCACCCTTTTGGGGTGATAAAATAAGTACCAGTTGAACACTGGAGTTGAAATAATCAACTTATCCCAACCCTGAAACCATTGGCCTTGCGCCAAAATTTGAAACCAATATATATATATATATAATGCATTTCTGTGTAAGAAGCTTGCTTCCCAATCATATTGCTTCTGGTTCAGTCTTACTGCACGGCACCTTGAGCAAATGTTTTCTACTATAGCCTCAGGCCAACCAAAGCCTTGTAAATGGATTTGGTAGACAAAAACTGAAAGAAGCCCATCGTATATATACATATATGTATGTATCTATGTGTGTATGTGTCTTCGTTTGTACCCCCACCCATCACTGTTTAACGACTGGTGTTGGTATGTTTACATCCCCATAACTTAGTGGTTCAGGAAAAGCGACCAACAGAATAAGTACTGGTCTATAAAAAATAGGTCCTGGGGTTGATTTGTTTGACTAAAGGCGGTGCTCTAGCATGGTCGGTCACATGACTAAAACAGGTAAAAGGATAAAAGGATGTGTGTGTATGTGCATGAGTGCATGTGTGTGTGTGTGTGTGTGTGTGTGTGTGCATTTTGTGCTGTGTGATATTTCCCTTATCAATTGATGACTGGAGAACACAATGATTTGGGCATCTTCCAGCATTGTAGTTCCTGTTCACAATGCTGAACTTCACTGCAGCCACCAAGAAATGTCCAGATTCTTTTGGTCCATATTTTAGTATGCTTTTTACCTCCTGTCATCCATGCAGCTCATGTGTGTGTGTGTGTGTGTGTGTGTGTGTGTGTGTGTGTGAAAGCTCACAAACATCTACACTCTGGTTTAAATATTTCATGGCTTTTGCAGTGACAACATTATTTTCCACTTGTATAGATCCAGCTGTCAAACAGTTACAGCTAACAGCTATCTAACAAACAATAAACTTCAAATTGACTATTCAAATTGATTATTAAACTTCCCTCAGGCTTACTTAGATTGAAAACACTGGCCTGAAAGTGGCAGGTGGACTGTGATGGTGGTGATGGTGGAGATAGTTGTGTTCTACATTGCATCTTATTCAAGTTTATTGCTGGTTGTGCTTGTTGCTATGTATGTATATATACAGATGTGTGCATACATGTGTGTGTGTGTGTATGGAATATACACACAAGCATATGTTTGCATATATACACATATATCAATACTCAAGTATTTAGGTAGGCATATACATAAATGTTTATCAGTATATGTGTGTGTGTATGTATGTGAATACATACACACACACATATATACATATATATATAAATATAGATAGAGAGAGAGAAGAGAGGAAGTGAGTACATAGACAAATAATGCATATACAGACACAAATGTATAACCTTTATATATATATATATATATATATATATACACACACACACACACACACACTTAGGTGGACTTACATGTGTATACAAGCCTATGTATATCTCTGTCTGGTTGTATTAGTTAATTAAACTGTAATGTATGTATAAAATAGCTTCAGTATTGTTGTACATTCCATTATTGAATCTAGTTATTTATTGTGCCTACAATGGATAGTTTAGACTTGTTTGGAAATATTTATGCTATGGAGAGTTAAGTGGATTGTGTCTAGGACAAGCCACAAGATGTAATGTGTTAAAAATACTGGAAAGCTGAAATTTATAGTGGCAGAAGTAAAGGGGAAAGATGGTGAGTATATTATATAGGATTATGTAAATGCAGAGATAAAAGCAAACCAAACTGCTAAATGTATAAGTTTTTGCATATATTTAACTATGAATATGTATGCAAGTGTGTGTGTGTGTGTGTGTGTATGTCTATACATATATATATATATATATATATATATATATATAATACAAAGAATATATACACACATATATGTACATACTTACATCTACATGTGTATATATATGCATATCAGGGTACAGGACATTAGAACAATGAACTACAGACAACGGAACGAACACATAGGAAAACAGAAAGCCACTTGGAATATTCTTTCATCAGCTGTCTCTATTCTAACCTGACGTTTCGAAGATAAGACAGAACATACTCTAGAATAGTCTCTTCCTGAGTAGTGGATCAACCCACTACACAGAGGATTCCAAGGTGGCAAACACAAACCAAGACAGGAAAAATTGGACAGTGAAAACAACATTCAAAAGCCGTACGGCCAAACGCGAATCTGAGGTAGAACGCTAGTAGTTTGTCTTGCCTTCACAGCGGCTGGAGTGAAAAGAAAGCTGACCACAGGTCACACGAGAGCAGAGAGGATGGTGGAGGGAGGAAGTGGAACAAGGAGGAAGGGACAGAAGGGTATAGCAGTGAAGTAGAGGCCAGGACAGAGGGATAGATAGAAAGATAGAGGAAGACAGATAGATAAATAGATAGAATAATTTGCTGCTAGCAAATTTTTCTGTAAAATATGGATAGTTTATCCTGTTCATGCTATAATATTAGCATCATCCTGTGTTTGAGAATAAAATTATTTCCTTATCTGTATCTTTCAATACATCTCAATGCTTCTAAAGCAAACTTTGTTTAGTTTCATTGTAATTTGAATTTAACATACATATATACACACACACACACCTGAGTTCTCCTCCTCTCTATCTCCCATTCATCCTTTGCACCTTTTTGAACCTACCTGTACACAGTGTGTCCCTGTCAAATCTCTTCTCTACAATATGTCCTCTTAACACCCTCTCCTTCTACTTGTGTCCACTCACCACATTCCCTCCTTTCCCTTCCAGGTCCCACTCTACTTTTGCAATCACACATCCAATCCTTAGTTCCATTTACATACACTGCTCTGTAACTTGAGTGCACCCCCCCCTCCCAGCAACTGTTACATCTTTGCCATCTTCTCTCCTTCCAACTGGGGTTGCCATGTATCGCAAAACACCTATTTCAGTCCCTTTATTTATACTCTAACCCAGCAGTTCTCAACCATGGTCCACATAGGATTTTTGTGGGTTCCTGCTAGCAAACTAGTAAATTGGGGATCTACAGTAGTATTTTAAGAACCGATGTTAGTTTTTGGCAACTGATATCGGTTTTTTACATCCCTGTAACTAAGTGGTTCAGCAAAAGAATTCAAGCAAGCTTAAAAAAATAGAATATATACTAGGGTCAATTGATGGCACCTGTGCCCAGCGTCGCCTTCCTGGCACTTGTGCCGGTGGCATGTGTAAAGACATTCAAGTGAGATTGTTGCCAGGGCCCCTGGACTGGCTCCTGTGCAGGTGGCACATAAAATACACCATTTTGAGCGTGGCCATTGCCAGTACCGCCTGACTGGCCTTCGTGCCGGTGACACGTAAAAGCACCCACAACACTCTCAGAGTGGTTGGCGTTAGGAAGGGCATCCAGCTGTAGAAACTCTGCCAGATCAGATTGGAGCCTGGTGTAGCCATCCGGTTCACCAGTCCTCAGTCAAATCGTCCAACCCATGCTAGCATGGAAAGCAGACGTTAAACGATGAAGATGATGATGAATTGTTTTGACTAACCCCTTCAAAGTGTTGCCCTAGCATGGCCACAGTCTAATGACTGAAATAAACAAAAGATTTTAAAAATATATAAAAGATATTCAACTTTTTCTCACAGAATACATTTTTAATCTAAAATCGAAAGCCATGATGATATATGATTTAGAATGGTCTTATTCTAAACTCTCTGCCAAAGTGCAACAAGGAAACAGGAAGGATTGTCTGCTGTGTACATGTGAAGTACTGGAAATTAAAAGTGCTGATCCAAGTTCTTAAATTGATCAGAAACATGAGATTGCTATTAATTGCAAAATTTTACATGCTTTAATTTTTTTTGTCAATTATCTCAAATGCAAAAATTACAAAAAAGAAAAAGAAAAAAAAAATGAGTGTTGCTATTCACGAAGAGAAAGATAATAAATTAAGCAATAATAAGACAAGAAATAAAAATTTTAAAAATTTTGTCAATATAGGATAATTTGCTTGGGATATTTTATATTCTTCCACTTATAATTAATTAATTTCTCAGTTCAATTTTGTATTATTTTAATCTATCATTTTTATGTCTTACTTTAACGTTTTATTTTATTTCATCATACTTTAGAATTTTTTCTTAAATTTACTGTATGCATCTTTATACATATCAGAATGAATGAGAGTGTGTGTGTGTATGAGTGCACATGTGCATACATATATATTTTGTTATTAATAATCAACAGGATTTACAAAGTGACTCAAGGGCCAAAAGTTTCATGCATTGGCAATTATCAGTTTGATTAAGTTCTGCTGATCATTAATACAAAAAAATACAAAAATATATATATACTCATGTTTTGAGTTCTAATTTTTTGCAAACACACACATTCACATATATATGTTTATTTGCAATCTATTTTGCATCTGATAAATATATGCATCCCTTACATTTATCAGTATGCATATGCATACATAAGATAATTTGCATGCGTTAGTCTATATTCTTCTTTCATAATTTTTTTTCACAATTCATCTTGAATTTTTTAATCTATCATTTTTTTACATTTAACTTCTTATTTTAAAATTTGCTCTTAAACCTACTGCATGTGTATTCACCCGTATCTGAATATATCTGTATATATGTGTGTGTGTGAGCATGTGTCATTACACATGCATGCTTGTAAGTCTGTATGCATGTGTGTATGTATATATGATTATTTTTTATCATTTGCATTTATTTGACTATACACTCATATTATCCTGTATTTGTCCATACATGTTTACTCATTTGGGTGTATGTTTGTCTATGTGTGTATACATACATAGGGAGAATTCACGAAAAAAAACAACAACAGACGAAGACAGGTGGTGTAGACAACAAACAGATGTATTAGTATAACACTCGGGAAGTGATAAAGTCTTTAACGTTTCAAGCATACGCTCTTCCACAGAAAGAAACAAGGAGAGAAAATAAAGAATGTGTAGTGGCTAGCAATCTATCATGGCGAATGCTGGACAGAGGGGTCACACAGGAGAGCTAGAAAGAAAGGGAGATAATAAAGTGGTGGTGATCCCAAAACGAAGGTGTGCGTGCGTGTGTGTATGTGTAGGTGTGTGGATGATGGTGTAGGGCTGGGAAGTGGTCAGTGTAGTTGTGTGCATGTATGTATGTGTG
>NC_069000.1:22328449-22333246 GCF_001194135.2 Octopus bimaculoides
ATATATATATATATATATATATACATATGTATGTGTGTGTATATGTTTGTGTGTCTGTGTTTGTCCCCCCAACATCGCTTGACAACCGATGGTGGTGTGTTTACGTCCCCGTATCTTAGCGGTTCGGTAAAAGAGACTGATAGAATAAGTATTAGGCTTCCAAAGAATAAGTCCTGGGGTCGATTTGCTCGACTAAAGGTGGTGCTCCAGCATGGCCGCAGTCAAATGACTGAAACAAGTAAAAAGAGTAAATGCACACCATGCAAGCATGGAAAACTAGATGTTAAAGTGATTGAGGATGGCTGGCTAAATCTATGGCTGGAGCAAATATCCTGCCAAATCATTAGTGAAGCAGATAATCATGAAAGGAAACAGGCAGGTTTGGGAGGTTTGGCAGAATTGGGGTAGCAGAAAATTATACTGGGTAACTAGAAGACAAGCTAGGCAACAGGTCTATTTAGCGAAGAGAGAAGCAAAAAGAGGTCAGCTAGATAGCAGGATAGGAGAGCGTATTAGAGAGAATCAAAATGTTGTAAGTGATAAGTGTATGCTGATGGATAAGAGTACACTTGCACTTTGTGATTTTGAAAAGAAAAAGGCATAGAAGTTCAACTGTCATGGCTTATTATATAGCTGCTCAGGGACAAAGTATTAGAATAAAATTGATGAAAACAATGATAAAATTCAGTCAGAGTGCAGAATAAATATGAAAAGAGATAAAAGTAAGTGCAGTAAGCTAGTATAAAATGAGTGTATATGCAAGCATAACTGTGTTGGAAAAAGTGTTAACCAAGCTTGTGGATTGGAAGTGATGGAAAAGTGATATGAATACAAGCCAAAGGCTGTAAGGTGAATGATAATTACAGGATTCACTATAGAGACTGATCATACTATTGAAACATGGAGACCAGATATGATCAAAGAGTGGGGTAAAAGAACAAACAGTATAAGATCATTGATTTTGCAATCCCTTGTTATAATAGAGTGGATATCAAGGAAACTGAGAAACTTGAGAAATATCAGAACTTATCCAGAGATGAAGAGACTGTGGAAATAATTGGTGCTTTCGGTACAATGCCGACACCATTTCTTAAGAAGCTGAAGGATATCAGAATCGAGATATATACATTGATGGCCTGCTAAAAAGTGCCACCCTGTGTTCTGCAAGAATCCTAAGGAAGATTCTCGAGATTTGAGGAGACTTGTTGCAACAAAACCTCAAAATGTCATCATCAACATTTAACCTCTGTTTTCCATGCTGGCATGGGTTGGACAGTTTGATTGGAGCTGATAAAGCCAGGGGCTGCATGCTCCATTGTCTGTTCTGGATTTGGTTTCTATGGCTGGATGCCCTTCCTAATGCCAACTACCCCACAGAGTATACTGTGTGCTTTTTATATGACTTTTAATGTAGCACCAGTGCTTTTTATGTGGCACTAGCAGTGGTATCAATTCTGCTATGGTGGGAGGGTCCTCATTAGCACAGCTGTGCACCAGATATCTTGGTTAAGTGTCTTGAGATCAGCCTTCAATACTTCATCCCATGTCTTTGTGAGTCTCCCTCTTCGATAAGCTCCATCCACTTTAAGTGATCGGCACTTTTGTATGCAACTGTCTACATCCATGTGCACAAACCTCTGCTAATTAAAGTAACATGTAATAGATTTTGGAATAGACTATGATGATGATTGCCATCATGTATATTCTGAGCCACAAGTCCTCAGAACATAAATGAACATAAAAGTAAATACCGTACATCTCCAATACAATAGCAACCAGTTCTGCCATTTACTGCCATTGCTTAATAACAAATGACTAGTTTGTCTTGCCTTATTGACTTGGTATAGCAAAGATCCAAAGCAAATATAAGTGGGCTTCTTGTTAGCATTAGTGTGAATTACATGATAGTAGTCTATTTATGTACAGTGTGATATCACAATGTAGTATCAGTGAAGTGCAATGTGATATCAGTGTAGCAGCATCAGTGAAGTAGTGTGATTTCACACTGTATGGTCTCAGTAAAGTACAGATATGTCACAGTGTAACTGTAGCAAAGTACAGTGTAATACCAGTAAAAAGTACAATGTGATATCAGTGTAGTCTCAGTGAAATATAGTGTAATATTAAAGTGGAAGTATCAGTAAAGTACAGTATAATATCATAGCATGAAGTCAGAGTGAAGTATTATGTGATATCACAATGTATTCTCTGATTTTAACAGGAGCGCTTGCCAAAGATATCCATTACAAATATAAATGAATATAATTGAAAGATTATAAGCATTTTCTTCTCAACAACAACACTGCCACCACCATTATCAGTATAGTCATCTCGGTTCCCACCACTATCATTGCCAATATGACGAGTACCTCTGCACGGTTACCAACCCCAACATCATTATTACCATGACTGCTACTGCTATGACTAAGCGGACCCTACCACTACAATGGTGACAACAATGACAATCACCACTAACATACAACTGCCAGTTTCTTCCAGAGAGCTTCCTAGCTACGAACTGCAGAGGTAAGTGTTGCCTGGTCATTGTGGTCAGTTGCAGAGACTTTGTGGAGAAATCAATAGCAAATAATGAAATCCTCCACTCCCATCTAGTCATGTCACCACACATCCCTTCAAACCCAATCTATTTCCTTGGACAATTAAGGAGTCTTCAACCTTTTAATCTAGAAATAAAAGCAAGAGAATTTTACTTGAAAGGGATTTATTCCTTGACACATCAAACAAGTTAGTTTTATGCAGATAGATAGATAGACAGAGAGAGAGACAGACAGATAGACAGGCAAAGAGAGAGATAGAGAGAGAGAGAGAAAGAGACAAACAGACAAAGATAGATAGATAGATAGATAGATAGATAGGCAAAGATAGATAGATAGCGAGAGAGAAAGAGATCAATAGGCATACAGATAAACAGAGAGAGTAGTAGGTATATAGACAAATAGATAGGAAAATAAAGATACATAAGGAATGGGTACTTTGACTGATCAATAATTGATGAACCGAGTGATAGATTAATAAACTGAAGGAGAGACAGACTCAGAGATAAATAGATTGAGAGTTTGGTAGATTGATAGCTACATAAGCAGATAGGTAATTGATGGATTGATAGAGAAGGCAGAGTTAGCTGGACTGATGGTGAGATTAATATACTGATGGATAGAGGGACTAATAAGTAGACAAGACAGAGAGACATACAGAAAGACTGATAAAATAATAGCGAAACAAATTGATTGGGATAACAGATGGGTAAACAGACATAGATTGATAAATGAAATGGGGGGGAGAGAGAGAGAGAGAGAGAGCTAGTTGGACAGATAGATGGCTATTGCATTACTCTTCATTCTCTCTCGGTCTTCCCCTACCCCTCCCCCGTTTTTTTCTCCTTTCTCTCAAATGGTATTTTGGAATCCTAACTACTGCAACCAACAGGGCATGTTGCTAGTGATGACGATGACAATGGTGATGGTGGTGGTGGTGGTTGTTGTTGGATGTAATGATCATAGATTATGATGCTGATGATGATTGATGATGATGATGATGATGATGATGATGATAGTGATGCTGATGGTGATGATGATGTTATGAATTGGTAGAAAGGCAGAGAGTCATACAGATATGTAGGTGGATGGATGGATGGATAGAGGTAACAGGTGACTCAGGAAATGATTACCAAGTGGATATGAAATGCGTCTTGCACAGTTTGTGAACAATCTGTATGAACCACATTAAGAACACACCGGAATTGCCTTCCTGACCATATTTTTCTAACAGATGTCAACGCTGAATACAGATCCTAACAAGCTCACCGGTTTGGGATCTGCAGAGGTCACGGCTACTGCCTCCCCCCAACCCCACCCTTTTCCAGACTAAGCATAAAAAAAATATTGCAAAGTTGTTTGACAGGATGCAACAACTTACTTCTGCTGGTGGACATCAGAGAGATCAGGTGATGGAATATTTAGTGGTCATCAAATATTATATTTTAATTTTGCGTCAGTTAATATTTCAGGAGAGATGGTGCCTTTCATTTGGGAACCCAGCCAGAATATTTGCTGACAGTTGCTTCACAGAGGACCCTGTAGAAGGCATGTATGTCTGAGGTCACTAACCAAACAACCCTTACAGATATAGTGCTCTATGTGTGAGAGAGAGAGAGAGAGAGAGAGAGAGAGAGAGAGAGAGAGAGAGAGAGAGAGAGAGAGAGAGAGAATTAAGCAAAACCCTTAGTAAAAGGTCTTTGGGCTTAAACTTAGTACAGAAACAGCAGCCATGAAGTTAACACACCAACACCAGTTGTCAAGAGGTGGTGGGGCAACAACCACAGGCCATAGGTGTCATGCAGTGGCACTGAACCTGGAATCATGTGTTTGGGAAGTAAGCTTCTTACCACACAGCCATGATGCCTACGCCTATGTTGCGAAGCATTTTTTTTTTCTTTTGTTTATTTCTATTTCACACCAGAATGTAGTTAAATATAAAGTAGATGTCAAACTGCCTTTCCAACTGAGCAACAACATACAATATGATTTTTGTTATTGATTAACCTCAGGTCAACCCTGATTGAACAGATATATGTTAAAAGGCATTCCAGCTGTGACCATCCCATCTGTTTTGTATATTATGGATTACATTACCTAAAATAACCTTTTATTTTTTCCTTTTACAACACAGTAGGATGTAATTTAAGGGAGATTTGGTTGCTTTTTCTAGCAAGTTGAGTGATCACATGGAGAACACCTCATTGGTTCCCATACAATATGGTTAATAACTAAGACAATT
>NC_069000.1:22333256-22339397 GCF_001194135.2 Octopus bimaculoides
CAACAGCTAACTTCACTCCCCACATTGGCTGCATACACAGATGATGAAAGAGTAAGAAATCCCCACCAAATATTACTACCAAGCACAATAGAAGAGCAAGATTAGTTTAATAATTAACTAAGGCAGTTTGTAATCATGGCAAACATCAAAACTATCGATCAAAGAATATTATGTGCACACACGCATGCATACTCCTCCCTTCTATGCACACACACAAGCATATTGTGTTGTGTTGCATTGTGTGTGCTTATTTATGCATATGTGCATCCATGTGTATGCAGCAATGATTTTATGAGAACATTCCGATACACAGTTTTTTTTTCTCTATATGTACAGTTGTTCACATGTTTTTGCATATATGCATCCATCTATGTCAGTATGTATGTGCACATTCTGTTATATATGAACTTAACATATGCGTGTTTCTTTTTTCCGTATGAAGTTTATGACATATTTACACACATATTCAGACACACAAATACTCACAGTAGTTGAAAAGAGCACAGCCCTGCACTTACATAAGAACAGTGTATACAGGCACGAATATTACACATTCAAACATACACACACACAATGCATAGATATAATGCGCACACAGAAACAGTAAGTATAATATATTTATATACACAAGCATGAAACACACAGACAAACACATAGCATGGATGCTACATCCACAGACACACAACATATATACACACAAAGCATGCATACATGCTAGCATGGATGGCTGGCTGCATATATAAACTACAGATAAGTACTCATCAGGCACAGACATACATGAAACAACCTATAATGGCAGAATATTACAGCCACGAGCTTAGCTTTAGTAAACTATCCCAGTTGTATATAAGTAGTTGAGCTTCAAGATAAATTTAATCAGTCACTACAGTTTGAGGCAAAATTTTTCAAAAGATGTCCGATAAGTTGGCTTCCCAAAGACATCTGTTTCGCTAAACGACAAGCAGGAAACAATATGACTTACAGTTGACAATAAGACCACTCTAATCTATTTACTGGCCAATCTAATCTCAGACTTTGATATCTGCTACATACATGTTATACACATACATTCACACACACACACGTATGTATGTATGTATATATAAATAAATGTATGTATGTATATATATATATATATATATATATATATATATGTATGTATGTATAAATATCTGCCAAGGTTCCAAACAGAAAATGGGAGTTTGCATTATTCATTCATGTGTGACTCAAAAGTGGAATCGAAATCCAGCAAATACAATAATATTGAAACACATCAAAAGGAATGTCTCGAGTGAACACAAGAGATTTAACAGAAAATTGGCCAGTGCTAAGGAGATTAATGGAACTAATGCAATAAATAGCAGCAAATGAAAGGGACTAGATTGGCAATTAGATTGGAGAACTTATTCATTTGGAAAGTCAGTATTGTCGCAATTTCGCACACAGTCAAAAGAAATGAGGGTGGGGTGCATGGTATTCTTCGTGCTGTCCTTTCAATAAGAAAGAATAATAAGATAGGAAAGAGAGGAAAACTTACACCTTTGATTGTATATTTTATGAAAATTAAAAACTTTAATATAACTACCATACACCCACATATCGTTGTCCTCATCATTTAATGTCCATCTCCCATGCTAGTATGAGTTGAATATGATTTGACAGAATCCAGTGAGATGGAGGACTGTATCAAGCTTCAATGCCTGTTGCATGGGTTCTGCAGCTGGATGCCCTTCCTAACGTCAACCACTTTACAGAATGTACTGAGTGTTTTTCTTTCTGGACATAGACATTAGTGGGGTCACCAAATAACTTGCAAGTTAAAGAAGATTCCTTGACTGAATGAGATTGTAGGAGAATGGGAAAGCAAAAGAAATAAGGGTGGCTTGAAGAGACAGGGATAAGTAACATTACAGGAATGGTGGAGAGTAGCAGCATAATAAATTGGTAGATAGATAAGAAAAATAGGAAGATGATATGCAGGGAGGGAGAGTGAGGAGGGTAGAGAGAAATGAACAATGCAGGGGTATGTAGGGGTAGCTATAGTGGTAGGAGGTAGGTAGGGGTAGCTATAGTGAACAGAGGAGGTTGAGGCACAAAGGTGGGGGAAATGTTGTCACAGGTAGATACGAGAGGGTGATGAGAATGATAACAAGAGAAGATGTTAAAGTTGAGGTCAGGCAGTTCTAAGAGAACAGGGAGTGTTAAAGGAGTGGAAGCACAGAAAGGATTTAAAGAGGGAAGGGAATATATTGAAAAAGGGGGACAGATTTTCAAAGTGGTTCCTGGGAGATAGGGAGGTAACAGGTAGCACAGAGGAAGATGAAATGTGTGCCTATTCTGTTCTTTATATGATTATAGCAGCTGAATAGTGCCATAGAAGAGTAGAGGGATGGATGTTAGGAAGATGAGAAGTGGGAAAGGCTTGATGAAGAGATTGGGTGCAGGTGCAGGACCTAGTGAGGATGTAGGCATAAACATAATGCTTTTAAGACCTTGCTTTTGTTGAAATTGATGGGTCTTCTTGAGCACAGTGAATTGCAAATCCTCTTGCTTGTTAATCATCTCTTCCATGAGGTTCAACAACTTAAAATTATCCCCCACAATTCATCCGTTTTCGACATGCCCCATCCACATTTAGCAATCAGCATGTCTTTATGCAACTGTCTTCATCCATATGCATCATGTGACCATACCAACACAATCTCTCTTGCACAACGTATCTGATGTCTCTTACGCTTGATTTTTCTCTTTCAACTCATTTGCACTTTGTGGTATGGGCACACTCATGTTGCACATCCAACAGACCATGCTAGCTTAATTTCTTTCTAGTTGTCACAAGTCCCCTGCTTTCAGGGACGATGTCTCACTGCCATATAGCAATACTGTCTGTACACAAGCATTGTACAACCTGCTTTTCACTCTGAGGTCTTATGTTAACAAGAGCAGTAATGGCTCTGGGAACTTTCTCCTTTCTGTTCTTATTCTAACAATTATACTCCTACACATCTGCTACATACAAAGTCTACCTTCTCTGATAACCTTTCTACCATAAGGTAGATAAGAAACGAGGCCATTTTCCTGAAGGTAGTAAAGTCATGTCACTTTTCTTGCTTCTAGAGGTCTGGTCTTTGTGAAGTTAACTTAAGGCTGTTTGATTCCAGGTTTTGCTTATTTGACTTTCATTTTTAATTCTATTTCAGCAAGAATGAGATCACCAGCATAAAGGAGTTCCCATGGGCAACTGGTCATAAACTCCTCAGGGAGAACTATGGTAAATAGGAGGAAGAATCAGAGCCAAGTCTTGGTGAACTCCTACCTACACACTAAATTCTTTGCTGTATTTATTATCAACTCTCATTTTATTAACATCTCTGTATATGGTTTTAACAGCTCTTTACCATTTGATTATTTATACTTGATGGTTCCTGACATATAAACGGTACAATGAGACATAAAACAATGATTCATACAAAGGCAACTGTACAGTGGCACAAACACAGTAATGATTTCACAGACAACAATATAGTAATACATACAAAGCTACAGGGAAAGTTATGTAGATCTGCAGAAAAGGAGTAAAAAGTATTATGTAGAAAAAAAAAAACAAATGCAAAAAGTGTAGATGGATCATAGGTAGGCTAACAGAAAAGGAAGATTTCATACATGGCATTTGAACAGGGTTAATAAGAAATAGCATAAAAGAAATAGATTTTCTCAAATACCTGGAAAGCTCCCTAGAAGTAGTTGCTAGCTTTGTTACCTAGATATAACCACACTAGCAGTGAAAGTATGTTAGCCAAAATAAACAAAAGTATTGGTAAAGTTTGGAGAGTCTATTATTCAACTGGCAACAACAGGCTTGTTTCTCAGAGTGAAGGACAGACAGTATGATATTAGTGTTGGAAGTGAGATGTGATAGCAAGACGTGGGCTTTGGATGTAGAGGATTTTGTGAAGACTAGAAAGAAGGATGTGCAGTGACAAATTCCATGAATGATGAAGTACAAGTGAGTTGAAAGAAAATAAAAATGGGTACAAGAGGAATCAGAGGTAGGGTGCTAGAAAGAAGATTGTGCAGATACAGGCATGTGATGCATATGTAGGATGACTATTGTTAAAGAAGCTGTTGAGCACTCAAAGTGAATGGAACCCGTGAAAGGCATGGGATGAAGTGATGAAGGTTACTGAGCTTCACAAAGGAGATGACAAGGAACCATGATGATTGGCAACACATGGTACAGAAGATCTGACCAATCATGCAAGCATTGCAAAACCTACATTAAAATAGGTGTACTGGTGGAACCTGTGACATTTTATACACACATACACACACACACACATATATATATGTATACACACACACACATTTCTTTTGTCTATTTCATACTTGAAATTCCATCTGCTTACCCTTCTTGCCCCTTAAACATCATTTTATCTCCCTCTTGACCATTCTCTTTCACATCACAATGCCTGCATAAAGAGGGGTTGTATTAGATTTTTTGGTCAAACCCAGACTCCTTTTCCGTCTGGTCAAACCCAGACGCCTTTTGCGTCTGGTCAAACCTTTATTGATATCAGTCATAGTCTTATCATTACCATCTCAGGTATTTATTGCTAACACTCTCTTAACCAGTTAACATTATCTGTTAATAAGTACAAATCATTAGGGCAGCGAGTTGGCACACCGGGCAAAATGCTTAGCAGCGTTTCTTCTGTCTTTACATTCTGAGTTCAAATTCTGCCAAGGTCAGCTTTGCCTTTCATCCTTTTGGGATTGATAGAACAAGTACCAGTTGAGTACTGGTTCAATATAATCAACTTATCCTCTCCCCTGAAATTGCTGGCCTTGTGCCAAAATTCAAAACCAATATTACAAATCATTACTCTCTCTCCCTCAATCACTCACTATTGACATCCATCACACATTCGTACCATTGACTACTTCTACGACCTATCTATCATTCACTTAATCTCTTACCAGCCAGCATGTAACTGCTATAAACATCCCCCAATTACCTTCTATTAACATATCTCGCATGACACTTTCCCCTACTGTCTCTCTTCCATTAATCCCTCTAGCACCGTCTCTCCAATTTCTCCCTTCTCTTTCGTATTGTCAACCCAATCGCTCTACTCCACTCATGCTTGTCTTCTTTTTCCCCCTCTCATATTGGTTCATCTTTAGTAACTGCCTTGTCATCGACCCACACCACTTGTGACATTGCTCTGAATGAATGGAAACAACGGAAAACAGTGCAAACCTTTTTATCCAAGAGGACAAGGCAATTTCACTAGTGTTGGTGTCCCAGTAAAAGACACCCAATGCATTGGTTGAAAAGAACCTTCTTTAGTCCTGTCTTGTTAAGGACATGACGACCTCTTTAGTGCTGGTGTCATGATAAAATGCATCCAGTACATTCTATAAAGTGGTTGCTGTTAGGAAGAGCATCCAGCCATAGAAACCACAAGAATAAAACATATGAATGAGAGCAGTAACTGAGAATAAGAACTGACTTGGATTGTGACGACTCATCTAACCCATACCAATGTGGAAAGCAGATGTAAAATGATGACAACTGTACAAATTGATACAAATGTAAAAAGAATGACTACAGCGACAAAAAAAAAAGTTGTGCTTTTTGTTTTGTTTTTTTTTGCAAAAAGAATTGCCAATGTTTGATCGAAGTGACCTGACAATAAACAACAGAAACTAATAAGGGAGTCTCTTGCCAGGCTAGAAACACTAGCCAAACCACTAAGGGAAAGACACTTTAGCTAATTTAGTCACAGTACACTTTGCCTAGGGGAAACATAGAGTAAAGAGGAGCAGAAACATTATCATAGAGTTATTATTTACCAAGTTTCTGATGTAAGACTGAAACAATGCATTAAAAATGTGATACATCTAAAAAAATTTTTCATTCTTGTACAAATATTTATTCAGTTAAAGAAAGTCAAATCCAAGTAGAGAAAAAATACTGAGTTTTTAGGAGTAATAAGCATAATTTTTTTTTTTTTCCTGCCTTTTTTATTTCTACAGACACGCTGTGTTAAACAAAGACGTGCAGCCAAGACATGAAAGGAAAATCTACAATTGTATGATTGATGAGAGAGAGAGAGAGAGAGAGAGAGAGAGAGAGAG
>NC_069000.1:22340078-22344007 GCF_001194135.2 Octopus bimaculoides
ATATATATATATATATATATATATATATATATATATATATACATATATATATATATGTATATATATATAAACTACACTGCTCTTTATTTACTTATTACTAGTTCCTACTGTAGCTGTTGTTATGTATATATTTGCACAGTGCCTCAATATATTCACACTTTTCTGTTCAATGACATCAATGGTAATATAGACAAAAGTGTGTGTGTTGTGTATGCGTGTGTATGTTGTGTGTGTGCTTGCGCGTGTGTTCGTTACACACATGCATGCGCGTGTGTGTGTGTGTGTGTGTGTGTGTGTGTGTGTGTGTGTATACATGCTTACAGTCGAGTACTAACGTTATGTGTATATACACATATACGAATGCAAATACAAAAGTATGTGCAAATACACGTAACGCAAACACGTGTGCATGCGTACACGAACGTATACCAATACAAATGCACATATTACACACATACAGATACGTGCACGAGCATATTTCTAAATAGTGATGTGATGTCCACATTCATGTGTGAGAATATGTTTTTCTAAGAAAGTGCATCTGTCTGCTTACAGTATGAGTGTGCACGTCCACGTGTATGTATGTGTGCACGTAGCTGTGTGAATGACCGTATACTGATATGCATGTGTGTATGCACGAATGTGCTTATGTCCATATATGTGTATGTGTGTGTGTGCGAGTGAGTATGTGCGCGCTCGCGTATGTGTGTGTGTGTGTGTGTGTGAAAACGCAGTTTATGCAGGCAAATGTAGAAAATGTTTGTGAAAATAAATAAGTTCAAAGCCCAAAACTTAATATATAATTGAATGAATTATACTATCAAAGAAACTCGATATCTGCTTGTGTATGGAGCAAATATTATTACGCATTGATTAATGCCTTTGATGTTTTCGTTTCGACAGGCAAACCGGACCGAACAGCTACAGCAGAAAAACACACGTACACACAAACACACACACACTTACACGCTGCCATCATCACTTGTCTACATACGCAATCTCTCTCTCTCTCTCTCTCTCACACACACACACACACACACACACATACATACATACATACATAGGCTTTCAATCCAGTGGAAGACCACATCTATGTATTTTGCGCGCATGTGTGTGTGTGTGTGTGTGTGTGTGCAAGAGAGGGCTGCTGTGTATAAAAAGTGAATAAGAAATGGCTTTGGGTTAAACAAATTAAATTCCTATGTCAAAACTGTTGCTTTAATTGACTAAAAGCACTGAGAGAGAGAGAGAGAAGAAAGAGGAGGAAAAGATAAAATGATAGACATGAGTATATGAATCTCATATATTTCTCTCCAAGAGGGAGAGAGATTGGAGCAGGAGGGAGGTGCAAAAATAGACAGGTATCAAAAGTAGAAACACTGAGAGAGAGAGGTTTATAAAATCAGGATGCAAATTAAGAGGGAGGGTGGGAGTAGTGAGAGTAAAAGCAAAGAGACATCACATTTTAATGTGAATAGAGAGGAGGAAGGGTGAAAGTAATAAGTAACTAGAGAGAGAGAGAGAGAGTGTGTGTGTGTATGTGTGTAATAGAATAGTGAGACAAAAGTAGTAGGAATAGGAGAAAGAAAGTAAGAGGAAAAGAAAGTTTGAACGAGTGAGACAGTAGAGAGAAGAGGGAGAGTAGTGTGGGACAAAGAGAGAGAGATAGAAAGAAGCAAGTAGCGAGGGAGGAGCACGTACTACGAGCAGTGATAGAAAGAAAGAAGAGAGCGAGAGAGAGATAGTGTAAGAGTAAAGGTTACATACGTAGTAAGAGAATGAAGAGCGAACAAAATGCATAAAGAGAGAATGAGAAGAGACGAGAAGACAGCAAGAGAGAGAGGGAAAGAAAGAAAGAAAGAGAGAGAGGAGAATGGAATGTGTACAGGACCAAATTCACAAATGCATTTCTACAAGATTAGAAAAGGATAATGTATCAATGTTGCATAAAAATAAGTACGCAGCTCGGCTGAATTAATAATCTAATAGCTGTGACTGGGCTCTTTCAGTCAGTCACACAGACTAAATCTGATACGGAAAAATTAATTTCTTGAAAGACTGTCAAATATTATTGATGGCAGCAGATACAACTAGAACCTGAAGAGATAGCAGAATTGCGTGTGTGTGTTGGGGGAGGGGCTTATACTTCTACTGGTTACAGTCATTGGATTGCTGCCATTTTGGTGCCACTGCCTTCAAGGTTTAGTCAATCATATTGACCCAGTACTTATTATGTCAGGTCATTGGAAATATGTGATCCGGTACTACCTGTTATATTGCTGGGTCAGCTTGCTTACCAACCACATGGTTCCGGGTTCAGTCCCACTGCGTGGCATCTTGGGCAAATGTCTTCTACTATAGCCTCGGGCCGACCAAAGCCTTGAGAGTGGATTTGGTAGACGGAAACTGAAAGAAGCCCGTCGTATATATGTATATATATATATATATGTGTGTGTGTGTGTGTATTTGTGTGTCTGTATTCATCCCCCTAGCATTGCTTGACAACCGATGCTGATGTGTTTATGTCCCCGTCACTTAGCGGTTTGGCAAAAGATCCCGATAGAATAAGTACTGGGCTTACAAAGAATAAGTCCCGGGGTTGATTTGCTCGACTAAAGGCGGTGCCCCAGCATGGCCGCAGTCAAATGACTGAAACAAGTAAAAGAGTAAAAGAGAGAGGCTAAACAAGCAGAAGCAGGGGCAACAGCAGCAGTAGCCTTGCCTAACCTAATGAAAATGGTTGCTATAGAAACACAACAGGACCAAAAACATGACCTGTCAAAAGGATAGCTGGCTGAACCAAAGTAGAGTTAAGGGCTATCTTTATCTAGCAAATATTACATGGGGGGGGGGGATACAGAGATATTTGAGATGGTGAATAAGAATGCTGTCAGACCAATGTGCATGATGGGTTAACTTGTGCATTTCTGTAGCAGTTGAAGGAGACAACTTCTCAAACAAAGTTACCCGCAGTAAAAAACATTGAGCCAACAGCTGCAGCCTTGCCTAACCTAATGAAAATGGTTGCCATAGAAACACAACAGGATAATAACATGACCTGTCAAAAGGATAGCTAGCTGGGTGAACCAGAATAGAGCCAAAGGCAGCGAGCTGGCAGAAACGTTAGCACGCCGGGCAAAATGCTTATCGGTATTTCGTCTGCCGTTACGTTCTGAGTTCAAATCCCACCAAGGTCGACTTTGCCTTTCATCCTTTCGGGGTCGATAAATTAAGTACCAGTTACGCACTGGGGTCGATGTAATCGACTTAACCTCCTTGTCTGTCCTTGTTTGTCCCCTCTATGTTTAGCTCCTTGTGGGCAATAAAGAAATCAGAATAGAGCCAAAGGCAATCTCTATCTATTTACATAAACATATACGTAAGTATATATGTATGCATATATACAAGTATATCTGTACACTGAAAAATACAAACACAAATCCATACATAGTTCACACACTGTGTGTGTGTATGTACGTGTGTGTGTGTGTGTGTGTGTGTGTGTGTGTACATACACACTCATGTATAGAGTTTCAAATGGTATAGATCAAAATTGTATTAGCAGAGCATATCATCAATCAAAAGTTAAACAAGAGAACCTGATATCTCACAAGTTATTAACATACACAAAAAAAGAAAGTACCACACAAGTCAGTAACACGAGAGAATATCACATAAGTTATTGCAAATTTATGAAAAGGGTTAAAAAAATTTAGACCAACATCAACAAGCTAAATAACTGTGAAGATTAGATATACATATACAAGATATCCAATTTTACTAAATATTACACAGTTCTTCAACTATTATGGCTGCAAAGTTGAGAAGTTATCTCATAGAACACATGCTTACTGATGAGAGAGAGAGAGAGAGAGAGAGAGAGAGAGTGTGTGTGTGTGTGTGTGTGTGTGTGTGTGTGTGTGTGTGTG
>NC_069000.1:22344017-22347174 GCF_001194135.2 Octopus bimaculoides
TGTGAGTGTGTGTGTGAGTGTGATTGTGCGCGCGCGCGCGAGCACACACACACACAGAGAAATATGTGCATACATAAATATTTAGATGTATGTTGTATATGCATATATATATGTAAATTTGCAAATACACACATTCTTGTATGTATATTCGTGTAAACATTAATACAAACATACATCCATGCACATTCATGTATACATATACACATGTAATATGCTTCAAATGGTGTCGATCAAAACTGCATCAGCCAGAGCAATGAAAATACGTATCTATTCAAATATATATATTTATCTATGTACACATGCATACATATCCACACATTCATAGACATATATGCACACATTCACATATATATATATAGATAGGTTCAGGTGTGGCTGTGTAGTAATTTGCTTCCCAACCACATGGTTCTTAGTTCAGTCCCACTGCATGGCACTTTGGGCAAGTGTCTTCTACTATGGACCAAGGACAACCAAAGCCTTGAGTGGATTTGGTAACTGGAGACTGAAAGAAACGCATCATATATATATGTATATATATATATATGAGAGAATGTGTGTGTGTGTGTGATAGTTGTAAATGAGTGTTATTATCATACAGGTAGTGTCCTTCATTCCCAATAGTCTGTGGAAATATTACCTTACATGAAACAGGTGAAGGTTGGCAACTGGAAGGGCATCTGTCCATAAAAAAAATCCACTTCAGCAAATTTCATCTAACTCATTGAGCATGGAAAAGTGGACATTAAGACGATGATGATGCACATATACAAATTGGTGATATGCAGTCCTCAAGAAGACTCACTCATGTCAATGAAACTAAGATTCTGGAAGCATAAATGAGCTTATACACAACAAAGCTCCTTGTCTAATTTCCTTATCAAGCTTTCTACATCATCCCTCTGTCATCGATCCCTCCATCACTTGCCTTCTATCATTAATAAATGAGAGCAGAACTGCCTGTTTCATCTTCCCTGTGATACCAGCTATCTTTCTTATTGCCAGGGACGACTTCACTTGACATCCATCCTTGATACTTGATATTATGCTTCTCCACTCTTACTTTGCATTGATCACCCTTCTTTGCTACCAAATTATCTCTCCATCCACCACCATACATCTCACTCTCCCCCTGCACTATGTCTGTCACTACTCATGTAACCTACCCACTTACTTGTTATCTCCCCTTCATCCATCCCATTTACTGTATTATTACTATTTTGTAGCTCTTCATCTCTTCTGCCTGGTCAGTCATCACCAACTCTCAGCTACCTTCCTTCTAATCACATTAATTGCTAACCACCCTTCAATATCTGTTCATTCATTCTCCTCATATACACTTGCAGTATCTATACACCCACCTGTTCTGTTCACCTCCTCCAGCCCTGATACTTCATCACCACCATTTTTACCTCTTTCCAGCTCCATCCACTCTGATATAATGCAAATAGTCAAGTAGCTCCTCTACAGAGGAAACCTGTTCCAACCCCTTCTTTCATACTTTAACCTAGCCTAAAACCACATCCCACTCAACTTTAGCCTTACTCAGCCAAAGGGGATCTTAGCCTTGTGTGCTCAATTGTATTGATGCTATGAAAAAAGTACTCACTACACTCTGTAAAGTGGCTGGTATGAGGAAAAGCATCCAGTTGCAGAAATCATGCCATAGTAGACAATGGAACACAATGCAGTCATCAGTTTCATAGACCCTTGCTAACATTTAGCAAAGACATTAAATGATAACACACACATACACACATTATCATTATTTAACATCCATGTTGGCATGGGCCGGCTGGTTCAACAGGTTCTGACATACTAGAGTACATCAGTTATTGATCTCTGATATCCCAATTTAGCATGTTCTTTACAGCTGGATGTCCTTCCTAAAACCAACCATTTTCAAGGTTGCACTCGGACAACCCCTCTGTACAGTGGGGGCACAGTACTGAGTGGTTTTGTGCTAGGTATTGAGAGGCTGAAGTATAACAGAGGGATAGGAACAAGTGTCTTGCCATAGAGGTAATATATAGCTACACCAGCTGGAAGGGGAGAAAGGGTGCTGGAGATGAGGTATCAAGGGGAATCCTGAAGGTACAGGAAGTAGATTAAGGGAGTGAACATGGACAGAGAATCGAGAATGGCTGGCTGGGTTCGTGAGAGTGTGAAAGGTAAGTGACAGACGGTTAGAGATGGGGACAAAGGTAGATGCAGTGAATGGTGAACACAAGTAGAGGCATAGTCAATGATGAATTTCAGTTTGGAGGAAGGTAAAGAGAGATTGGGAGGTGGGGACAAGAAGGAGGTGATAAGTGGCAGTACATAAAAGAGGTGCTGGAGGGCATTAGTGTAACAAAACAGTAGACAGATGATGTGAAGGGGGGGGGGATACAAAGTGTCAGAGACAGGTCAGGTGTACAAAGGGATAGATAGAGTGTGTGACAAAGGTGGTGTGTAGCTACTGATAGTAGATATATAAGAGAATGGTCTGGTGAAAAGAGTGTCCAGTGGAAAATAAAGTGGTAAGGGATGACGTCGAGAATGTGGGATGGGTGACAAGGGAAGTGGTTCCAAGGAGAGGGATAAATGAGAGCATGAAAGGGGATTGAAATACATACAGCTGTACTCATATAATTACAACAGCTAAGAAAACAGTGCCATGATTAGAAGAATGAAAGAAGGATATGGGGAAAGTAATGCATAGTGGCTGTGTGGTAAGTAGCTTGCTTACCAACCACATGGTTCTAGGTTCAGTCTCACTGCATGCCACCTTGGGCAAGTGTCTTCTACTATAGCCTCGGGCCGACCAAAGCCTTGTGAGTGCATGTGTGTGTTTGTGTGTCTGTGTTTGTCCCACCACCATCGCTTGACAACCGATGCTGGTGTGTTTACGTCCCCGTAACTTAGCGGTTCGGCAAAAAGAGACCGATAGCATAAGCACTAGGCTTACAAAGAATAAGTCCTGGGGGTCGATTTCTCGACTAAAGGCGGTACTCCAGCATGGCCGCAGTCAAATGACTGAAACAAATAAAAGATATACATATATATATATATACACGTTTTCTAATATATATTCTAATATATATATATATATATATATATATATATATATACACATTTTCTAAGCTGTTTTCACAGCTATATATATATATATATATAT
>NC_069000.1:22348644-22370865 GCF_001194135.2 Octopus bimaculoides
TTTTCTGGGCTTAATTACTGCTTGTCCTGTACTTTGCCAGGTTCAATACTTCGAAATATTCTAGCATCCTGCGCCTTCGTTTTTCATTCTAGTCTGCATTTTTTCAAGGTAACATTTCAATTATTATAATTATTTATATTTACTTCTATATTTTTCATTCTAGTAATACTAAAAATAAGACAGAAATGTTTTAGCTTAATAGAAAGAGATTTAAAAATCAAAAATATTAAATTAAAAGAATTGCAATTAAAATCAAAAAAAAAATATATAAAAAACAAAAGAGTGCACACATTATTTGATGAACCACTCCAGAACTTTATTTTGAGCCAAATTTTCCCAAACCCCTTCAGCTTCATTTTTCTCAGCTTTTGTTTGATAGCTAGTCTCATATCTGGGAAATATCATACTGTTTTTCTCTAATATACTGACAGTCAACATTTACCTGCCATATTGAAAGCAATAAAGGATTGTAATCATTGATAAATTTTTCAGATGATTTTCTTTGAAGTCGATAAAGCTTTTTTAACACCTTTTCCATTTCTTCTTAATTTAACACTTTCATCTACAGAGAAGAAATCGAATCTTCCTTCAGCCTTAGGAAAGCCAAATCAACATTTTTTTTACCACACATTTTCCTTTCCATAAATTCTCCAGCAATGACCAAACTGTAAAGAGTGGGGCTAGATACTGGACATGGCAAGTCACAAGTAATATATTGTTCTATAAATTATTAAATTTTTCTGGAGAATGTTTGTTATAAATAAATGCATGATCCACCAAAATTTTCATATCAACAAGGAGCCCCTCTTTGTTGATACTCTATTCTCCAAAAATAGTGTGATGTTACCACAAATTGGATTGTTTTTTGCCAAAAATACTTTATTCATTATGACTCATAATCCTTAATAAAAGCGTTCACAAACAGCAAAAACATCATTTACACACAAAGTGCTTGTTTTGACAGTTGGGATATGATTCTATAAACAAGCTTTGAAGTGCTGACTGAGTTAGTATTTTACAGAAGAAAGATTTTTAAGGCAGAATAGCTGTGAAAACAGCTTAGAAAATCAGGTAAATACCCTTAGAAAATGAGGAAAAAGTTGCCAGCAACTTGTTATAGAGACTTGAACCCCGTATCTCTCAAATTCTGGCTAAGCACTCTGTACCATTAAGCAAAGAGACCCCTGATATCAGATACCATCTTTTATAACACTAAATATCTTAAAATGACAAAAATATTTTGATTTGTTAAAATGATCACCTTAAGGCCATGACAGAGTGGATGTTCTTGAAGCTGGGAATCTGAACTTACGGAGATAATATTTACAGATTGCCTGAGGTAACACAACTATATCTCATGATGCAGGGAAACGGTTGCATAATCAAGTACCTGCATGCCTGGAGAACTATCGTTGCATAGAAACAATTGCAGTGATTGAAAAATAAATGTCCAACCATACTCCTTCTTGACTCCAAATTTCTGCAATTATCTATTCACACACGACAGATGCCCAAAAGCAAACCTGAAAGTACATATAATACTAGTACTGGATAGCACAGGGCAAAATCTGAAGGTGAACAAGCTTTATACTGTACTCTACTACATTCTTAACAGAATATACCATAATATAGTTGTAGCTTTAGAAGGTTAGTTTGTGTGATTTCTAGATCAGTATGTATTTTTAGAGTTAGATATATAAAAGGGGACATTAGTATTTAAATAATTTCAATGTCCTAATAACGACATAATTCTATGTTAATATATATATGCACACATAAACACATACATACATATATGTCCATACATTTACATGTATGTATATACATACATGCATACATAAACACACACACACACACAGTGTATGTATGTAGGCATTTGGATATAAACAAGATTATAAAGTAACAGATATAAAGCATTGAGCTAAATATTTCATTGTATTTAATTCCACACCAATCCTTCCATCTGAGATCTGAGTTCAAACCATGCCAAGTCTAATTTTGTTGTTTTCCATTTCCTTAACTATGATGCAATCAATGATGATGATGGTGTTGGGAGACATGGATAAAGGAGTATAGTCAATTCAAATGGTTGTACATACATTTGAAAATCAAAGAGAAAAAAGATAACTATGGACAACTGCTTTGAAACCTCCAGCATCTATATCCAGAATACAAATTTATACTTATACCAATAATAATTGGAGCACTTGGTTTTGTAAGTAAACGCCTGACTGTTAGTCTGGATAAGCTTGGATTTTCAGGAAAAGGAAGTCAACCAACTGATCCGCACATTACAAATACAATCTCTAAGTGGAACAGTAAAACAATGCAAGACATTTCTCAGGTTAAAAATATGAAATTGTTTTTGTTAGCTACATTCCAAAGAGTGAGCTTTGTATTTTTGTTAGAAATCAGCTTCTTCTTCAGAGGAAGTATTTATATGATTAAATACAAAAGATACGTACATATATAAATTTGGCTGTGGTAAGAAGCTGCTTCCCAACCACCTGGTTCAAGTTTCAACACTACTGCATGGCATCTTGAGTAAGTCTTTTCTGCTTTAGTACTGGGCTGACCAAAGCCTTGTGAGCAGATTTGGTAGGCAGAAAACAGAAAGATACCTGTCATTCGCGTGTGTAGGGGTGTGAAAGTGTCTCCTTGTCTTGACATCGCTTGTTAATTGTAAATGATTGTCCCAGCCATATATGCAGTGTCGTTCATTTTCAACATTCTGCAAGAACACATTTGGCCATGGAGAAATACTATCCTACTTCAAAGCAGGCGAGGGTTGGCAACAAGATGGACATCTGGCCATAGAAAAATCTGCCTCAAAAAAAAAAAAACCTGCTAGCATGGAAAAGGGGATGTTAAAATGATGACAATGATGATGATATACCCCTTATCCATACAAATTTGTTGCATTGGGACATTGAAACTAATAACTCTAAGTACACATGGAATATGTGAGTATTTGTGTGTGTGTGTATACCTCAGTGATATTTCACCATGACAACCATAAAGGTTATGGCTGCAAGAGACAATACTCCAGGAGACCTTATCTTTGCTAAGGTTATAATAACCTTTTAGCGAAGGCCATAAAATCAAGACTGAATGTTCAAATATACTTAGCAGCAACTACAACCACAACACCAACGACACCACCAAGGAGCATTAGGATAGAAAGTAAATTACTACAGGTAATAATAATACCTGGCAAAATAAATAAGTGTCTAAAATCTTTCTCTTATATTCATATCCATCTCTCTCTCTCTCTCTCTCTCTCTCTCAGGTGTGGCCTACAGGTACAATCTAGATTAGCAGAAAAATAAATAAAGTGACAGATTAGTAGGTTTAATCAAAGCAATTTGAAAAAGGGAACAGTAACTAAAGTGAATCACGATTGTGATGATGATGATGATGATGATGATGATGACTGGCATCACCACCACCAGTATCTTCATCTGCGTTGTCATCATGTTGCTCAAGTAAACTTTCTAACAAATAGTTGCTGTCTGTTTAAAGGCTGTTAGCATTTTTCATTTTGCAAGTGCAGTGTATTAAATTAGAACTGTCCAACCACAACCTTTTCTTCAACAGCGCAATCCCTAGATACAACTTGCATCAACAGTAGCAGCACCAAACGCTACCACTGCCACCACCACCACCATCAGTACTGACACCATAATCACCACCACTCACCAGGTAATATTCATAGTGCATTCTTAATTTTGATTCCTTGCAGCAATTTTCATTAAATTGGTCAAACCAAATGAGTGGGGAGAAAGAGAAAGAGAGAGGGGGGAGGGGGAGGAGGTAAGTGTAATTAAATGGTTCAAACCGCTCAATACATGTTGGTACTACTACATTACATCATGATCTTTGAATCTTTTGAAGATAGAAATTCTTGATGATGATGATGATGATGATGGAAAGGATAAAAGAGAAAACAACAAAAACTGTAACAAGAACACAAAATACCAATCAATGAATCAACAAAATCAATCAAACCAAACAAATGACAGTGTGTGACTACTACCACCACCACCACCACCACTTTAATAGTAAGGGTCTATTAAGTCCTGTGGGGTTAAGGGCCTGTGTATAGCTTTCATTTCATTTGGTTTTGTGATGTTATAAGAATGATAGATAATTTTTTCCATACTGTTCCTCATCTTCCATATCCCTGACAAAACACCTTGTTCAATCCCCCACCGCCCCAACCCTTTGGTACTACATCCTATCCACCCCCATGTCTCCTCTACAGGTTTCAAACAATCTCATCTACATTAATCTCAATGACATGGTACAGGAGAAGGAACTGCTTTCTCTGCCTCTCCTTTCAGTAATTTTCTTTCTTTCTTTTCTTTTTTTTAAATTCCATGTGATACAGTATCTATATCTCACAGGAATTTTGATGAACTGAGGTAATGTAGAGTAAATTGTATTAGATCCAGAACCAAAATAAACACCTATGTGAAGATACAACGCTATCATACATATATATATATATATATATATGTGTTGTCAGTGTACATGTTCCAAGGAAATGTATTGTGGATTGAACAACAATTATTTATATTCATGTGTCTGAACCATGCATGGTTGAAACAATCATGATGAAGGAATAACAGTAATACCAACACATCCAATCTTGGACTTAAATATATATATATATCAATCATCATCATCATCGTTTAACACCCGCTTTCCATGCTAGCATGGGTTGGACGATTTGACTGAGGACTGGCAAGCCGCGCAGGAGTGAATGTGTTAAGTAGCTTGCTTGCCTACCACATGGTTCCAGTTTCAGTCCCACTGCATGGCACCTTGGGCTGGTGTCTTCTACTATAGCCTTGGGCTGACCAAAGCTTTGTGAGTGGATTTAGTAGATGGAAACTGAAAGAAGCCTGTCATATATGTATGTATGTATGTATGTAAGTGTGTGTGTATATGTTTATGTGTCGGTGTTTGTCCCCACATCGCTTGACAACTGATGCTGGTGTGCTTACATCCCTAAAACTTAGCGATTCAGCAAAAGTACATGATAGAATAATACTAGGCTTACAAAGAATAAGTCCTGGGGTCGATTTGCTTGACTAAAGGCGGTGCTCCAGCATGGCTGCAGTCAAATGACTGAAACAAATAAAAGAATATTATATTCTTTTATTCTTTTACTCGTTTTAGTCATTTGACTGCAGCCATGCTGGAGCAGCACTCTGAAAGGTTTTTAGTTGAACAAATTGACCCCAGGTCTTATTTCTTAAGCCTAGCACTTATTCTATCAGTCTCTTTTGCTGAACTACTTAAGATACAGGGATGTAAACACACCAACATGAGTTATCAAGTGGTTATAAGAGGACAAACACAGACACACATATATATATTGACTGAGTCAGATAGAATTTGTTGAGGCAGACTTTATACAACCTAATGCCATTCCTTTTATCCTCACCTGTTTCCAAGCAAGGTAATATTCCCCACAACCAGACACATTTCATGGAATATTGGAAACAGAGGACAACACTTGCATGATGGTAACATTTGTTAACAACTATTACATGAAGAGATAACAACACGCATACACACACATACATTTACATGTATATCTAAATGTATACAATGGGCTTCTTTCAATTTCCATCCACCAAATCCATGCACACGGCTTTTGGAGGCCCAGGGTTATAGTAGAAGATACTTACCTGAGGGGCCCACATAGTGGGACTGAACACAACACCATGTGATTTGGGGAAAACATCTTATCATTACACATCTAAGCCTATGCATATTCATTTAATAGTAACCCTAGTAACACACAGGTATATATTGAAAACATGATTACATTGCAATTTTACTTTGTTTGTATCTTATAAACAACATACTTATTTGAAATAATTAAGTGTAAGAAAGTAATTTGAAAAAAAAAAACAAAAAAAAAACTGTAGTATAGTCAGGTTTTCAATAATATTTTTTAAAAGAAAATCAAATTATTCCTACACGCACACATATATATATATATTTATATATATATACAGAAAGAGAGAGATACCCATACACATATATAGATACACACACAAATATATATTTGTGTGTGCATATGTGTGCGTATTTATGTGGTTTTACAATTCAGTTTAATTAAAAATAATTGAAAATCATGTTAATATTCACAATTTTAGAATTTTTTTTTTTTTTTGATTATTTCATTTCTCTAAACTTTCTTCATTCAGGAAATTAAAATAAAACAAAATTCTAGAAAGATAAAAAAGCCTAAATTCATTGCTTACCATTTTTATGTAAGTAGCATATACTTATATTTGCTGTGTTGGCAACGTTTCCTTTTAATGCATTCAACATAATGACTGCCAACCCACTTGGTCCATCCCATCACCTCACCTAATGTCTTGACACTACAGCATCTTGATAAATAATCAACATCTTGGGGAAAATAAATAGATTCATATAAGGTGGCTGTGTGGTTGAAAAGTGTGCTTCTCAAGTATGTGGTCTTGGGTTCAGCCCCATTGCATGACACCTTATTACATTATTATGTATCCCATAGAACGGCTGACTGCCAGGGCACCACTGGTGACTTTGTGACCAGACTCCTCCACCTGTCTATCTTCTGCCTCTCACACTGCGTCTCTCATCTTTATGCTTGTCCACTCACAGATGCTGTTTTTCCACCTTTCTCTGCCTGCCTCTGTGTCTGCTACCTTTGACTGTTCCCTGAAGGATTGTTCTGGCCATCTCTGATGAGCAGGTGACATACCCAACCCATCTGAGCTGGTGTTTCTTTACTGTTGTAAGAAGTTCCTCGTAGAGCCCTATTGCCTGCCTTATTCTTTGTGAGTAGTCTTGGTAGACAGAAACTGGAAGAAGCTCACTATAAATCTTTTATCTTGTTTTAGTCATTGGACTGTGGCCATGCTGGGGCACCACTTTGAAAGGTTTTTTTGTTGAATGAACTGACTGCAATTCTTTTTTTTTTAAAGCTTGTTCTATTGATTTCTTTTACTGAACTAAGTTACAGGGACATGCACAAACCAACACCAGTTGTCAAGCAGTAGTGGGGGACAAACAGACACAAAGACTCACACACATGTATGATGGGCTTCTTTTAGTTTCCGTCTACCAAATCCACTCACAAGGTTTTGGTTGACCTGAAGCTACAGTAGAAAATACTTGCCCAAAGTTCCATGCTGTGAAGCTGAACCCAAAACCATGTGGTTGGGAAGCAAGTTTCTTACCAAAGCCACGCCATATATATAATATACCCCCTTCCCACACACACAAGTCTGTATGTGTGTGTGCCCTTGTAATGGTTGTAAATGAACGTCATTGTCACACACTGTTTGCTTCCAGTCTGGCTGAGGGAAAAATATTCTATTGCTTGGAAACAGGAGAAGGCTAGCAACAGGAAAGACATCTAGCTGTATGAAATCTGCCTCAAGAAATTCCATCTGACTCATGCAATCTTGGTAAAATGGGTGTTAAATGATGAAGCTGAAGATAGGAAAATATCTTCCTTTCCATAAAGAAAAAAAAGAGAAGAGGCATATTTGAAAGCAGTTTATGTTACATGAAAGTTAAAAGCCACTATTAAAATGTCCCTCAGTTACTGAAATTATCAGCTCTAATGTAGCAAAACCTACGATCAAAGTCGTTCTATGATGTTCCCCCACCCCAACGGATATAATAATATTGGCCACATGGCTAACTTTAACAATCACATTATTTTGTCAAATGTAATAATTATTCATGTTGTTTTAAATCAATCATGCATTATCTCTCAGTTTTGAGAGTTTGATGATGTAATTGTTTATTTTTAGAATGACATTATAGAGTTGGTGTGAGAGGCCAGATCTGGCCAATTTGAGCATAAAATGGGTAGAATATATTGGCCGGATATGGCTGGTTTAAATGTTAAAGGGTCAAGTGGTTCAATTTGCAAACCCTGCATGGTATTTTGAGCAAATGTCCTTTGTCATAACTTTGAGCAGAGCAAAAGCTTTGTAAGTAATATACATAAATTATGAGGCAGCCTATCAGATGGGACTTTGCAATTCAAATGGCCACACTTTTTGTCCCTGTAAATTATATTACAGGGATACATTGTATGTGGAATACTCAGCCTGCTAAATGAAAGAGCAGTTAATTCAATTTATCAAACGATTGGAATCCATAATCAGAACTAAAAGAGATCTTAACGAATGAGTCATTTTTAAAAAAAGACAGTAAAGGTGCGATTTTAACCTTTTGGCATTCAGATTACCCTACCAAATGTAATGCTTATTTATTCACATAATTTGGAATTAAGCATAAAATATCTTGTAGCTTCAAGATTTCGATGATGTGATTTCTTTATTTTTAAAATTACATTGTAGGGTAGATAGTTAGGAGGCTGGATCTGACCAGTTTGAATGCTAAAGGGTTAAGGGAGATTTGGCTGCTATTTCTAGCAGATCAACTGACTACTTAGAAGCTTCTTCAGTGGCTGTGTGTGAGTATCCTTCAGTTAATTCATTAGTATAGAACTATTTTGGATTTTGGATACACCGTTTTGTTGTCAAGAGTATTGATGTTTTGCATGTTCATTCATAGATGCAGGCATGGCTGGTCATGGGATGCATCACTTCTTTGGCATCCAGCCATAGAATGTCTGCCTCATCAAATTCCATGTCATCTGTGTGAGCATGAAAAAGTCAACATTAAAACAATGATGATAATGATTTATTTTAAAATTTGATTGCATCAATTTATTTTCAATGACGTATATATTAAATATACAACCAATGTAGGGTGATGAATGAAAGCCAATGTGCATATAAATAACATTCTTTTTTATTATCACTGTCACTTCACTGAACATTGGGCTTCTGGATATGACAAGTTCTTGCCTATAATGTCTGCTAATTCCTCACAAGGTATGTCTTTTAAGAACATAATTGTTTGTTTTTTTAAATCCCAAACTATGTAGAAAACATGGCTGGCGGTGACTGCTACAGGGTGTCCAGGCTAAATTTGGTGATTTTTTTGTGTCTCCTTTTTAAGAAACAGCTTAGCTTGAAGTATTGCTGAACTGTCAATGGCAGTGGAGAGCATAAAGGTTACAGTTGTAGTTGAGAGAAATGTAGCTGACATGGAGGACTGGAAGCCACCTAAATATTGGAAAAAAGTTACCTGTATTATGGTGATTTCTGACAGGTATCAAAAATACTGACATCACGACTGTTGCTCAATGTTCTATGAACACTGTAAAGGCTGCAAAATGTGACATGGATGTTACGGAAATTAAGGACTCTCAAAATGTGTTAGTTTTGGGGTGTGTCTCCAGTGAGGGTGATGCCATGCCACGACACATCATTGAACAGGGCCTTAGGTACAATCCAGATGGCTATGTGAAGGTGCTGGAGACTGTGGTCAAACCCTGGCTGGAGTGAGTGGCTACTAGAAGGTCATATGTGTGGCAGTAAGATCTGGCTCCTTGCCATACCTCTAGAAAGAGTCAGAAGAAATTAGGAGGCTAGACATTGAGATTTCACCAGCTCCAATGTCTAGCCTCCTAATTCTTTGAGATTGTAATCTCATGGATTACTATGCACAGGGAGTGGTTGAAAAAACAAAAAACACCAACTGTTCTGCTTGCAACATCCAGGCTGAACTGGTGTCCAGGATCAAGATGTTCAAAGATCTCTCCAGAAACATAATGAGGAATACATGTGCTAGGTCTTGGAGCCAGCTTGAAGCCGTGTTGGAAGTTGAGTGGGGGTTACTTTGAGTAACCTGTTATCTCCCAACTATAATCTAATTCAGTGGTTCCCAAAGTGGGTGGTGGTAGGGGGCATTGACAAACGGTGGGACAATAATGGGGTAGGCAAAAGGGGGCAATAGATGTAAAAAAAACCACCCAAATAGTGGATTAATTAGGTTAAGTTTTATCTATGAAATACAGTTGTTTTGAATTTGCTGCAGAAAGTGGTCTATGTTTGTAATGGTGAGTGAGGGGGTGGTGCTAGGAATATGGCCTGGGTGCCAAGGAGGGGTAGCCTGAAAAAGTTTGGGAACCATCGATCTGGTTGATCTTTTTTGATTTAATAAAATACTTTTATTTTTTTATGGGATATTGTGTTTTCTTTTCGATTTCTGCAAGCTGGCAAAGTTATCCTGAACACTCACTCTGTACATATCATGAAGAATAAGGTGTCAACTGCCTAATACACATTAATATAACAACAATTACTTATGCAATTACATGAATGGGAAACAGCTTTTATTAAAAATATATTTGTATGCCTACTTAAGTTTATTATGTAATAATTATAATAATTACTGCAATGGTGATAATGATATGATGATTATGAGGTGAGAAAGTCAGAACTGTCAGTAATCAGGTTGGTCAGTATCTAGGCCAGTTGAGTTGATAAATGTAGATGCTATGATTAATTGCACAGGTAATAGCTCAGCTGTTGATACATATTGTGTGTGTGTATGTGTGTGTGTGAAGATATGTACAGCTAAAGAACGTTGCACATCATTGAAGGAAGCAACAGATTTTATGAGTCAATGAGGGAGCTTCCATATTATCACCTGATCTGACAGAAGTAACAGCTACACTGCCTTCAAATTCTTCTTCAGAGAAAACAGGGAAGGTCACATTGAACAGAAATATGCACAAGTGGATAGAAAGAAAGGAAGACATTACACATACAAAACAAACATACCTACATGTTCACACATATCAAAAAGAGAGCGAGAGGGGGGAAGGAAGGGAAAGAATGAAAAAAAAACATTAAAATGCCTGATGTCAAATACATCTGCGTTGAATCAGCGACACCAAATAGGCAGCACTAAAATGGCTGTTCCAAAAACATCTCACACCTACATTGGTATATACTCACAAGAAATATGGGGATAGTTGAAATGTCTTTGTCCACTGTCCACTGGATAAGAATTAATCTGAAGCTAAACAAAATAACAGACATCATCACTGGCTGTTGTTAGAGTCTTGGTTCTGCAGGAGTAGACGAGTGGAATACACATCTAAAACAAAAATTTTAAATTGGACATTAATTGAACCCCACTAGAACTATTTGGAATTGCTGAAGGGAGTAGAACAATTCTGCTTGATCCTGATCCAGCAGACAATCCAGCAGTGGCAGTCCCTTTTTGTTTCTGGACATAGTGTATCTAAGACTATATTATTCAAATTATTCATGTGTACGTTTTTTTAAAGACAATACAGTATAATTTGAAGAGGATTTGGTTTTTATTTCTAGCTGGTCAAGGGACCCAATGCAAGTGATAGTATATTTAATGCAGCTTTGGGTTTATTGTCACCCTTTTAAAATTTCCATTGCTACTATGAAGTAATCTAGACCCAGGTCAGTCTTGATCGAGCAGACCTATGACCAAAGGTTTCTAACCATGACCACCCATCTTCATTTCAAATAGAATATTTACAGGCACAGGCAAGGCTATATAGTTAAGGAGCTCATTATACAACCACATGGTTTTAGGTTCAGTCTTACTGTACAGCACTTTGGGCAAGTGTCTTCTACTATCACCCAGACTGATCAATGCCTTATGAGCAGATTTGGTAGGTCGAAACAGTGTTGAAGCCTGCCATGTGTGTATATATGTGTATGTGTGTGTATGTGAGCACGTGTGCGTGTGTCTGCATCTTTGTGTTTGTTCCTCTCCACTGATCACTGGTTTTTGAACTTCTTTGGCCTCAGAAAAGACCTGTGACATCATTCCATGGACAGAACCTTTGTTGATATATCATAAAAGATATGCCCATGTTTTGTACCCTATCACCAGATTGCAAAAAAAAAAAAAAAAAGTGTGTCTTTGTTGGCTTCAAACTCGAGAGGACCACTCTTCTCTCTTTCAAATTGGGTGTCAACTGCTGAGGTACCCACTTTGTAACACTTTCCGATGCCCAAAGTCTTCCACCATTTTTGGTAATGCATTGTGACCATATAGTTCAATTGTGCAGCGGGTTCATGGATTGTGATGCATCTGCTTACATGAATCAAAGCATCCACTTGCTGTTGATTTGAACCAGTGGCTGAACCCTGGCTCTATCTGGCCAAAATATTCTACATGCTTTATGTTCAAACTAGCCAGATCCAGCCTCTCACATCTACCCAACAATGTAATTCTAAAAATAAACAATCACATCATTGAAATCTCAAAGCTATAAAATAATACAAGATTAATTCAAAGCAATATGAATAAACAAACATTACATTTGACAGAGTAATCTGAATGTTAAAGGGTTAAACTTTATCCATCAGTGTATACTGCTTTTGTCAACCATTAGCACACTAAAGGCAAATCATGTCACTGTAAGAGTTTTCACCCCTGTAGCTGCAGGCACATTGCGTTGCATTGAGAGGGAAGAAAACTTGTATGGCAGCATAATTTGACTTCAGCATGCTAAAGGTTAATGATGTTATCTTTGGTGAAAGCTTTCTGTGGGTGCCAGACTGCCTACACTCATCCTACATCAAAAACTCAATGACAATGCATTGCTTTGGAATCTTGGAATCTATTAGTTGCTTGCAATGATGAAGAACAGGAAGAAGAGCTGGTTTAGAGGAAAAGTTATTCTCTGAACATGTGTAGTTTGACAATACCCGCTATTTTTGCATAACTTTGAGTATAACTCCCATATTTTAACAATTTCGTATGATTCTCAGCTTATTGCATATCATCAATGAGTCTCAGTTGAGTTGTGTCATCTTCTGTACACCGGCCTCTAGTTCCAGTTTCATCAAATTTGCAAAAATAAGCAGAATCGTATAATCTTTGAGAATAACTTTCAATTGATCCAGTTGGATGTGATAAAAATCTAACCTGATAAAAATCAGTTGATGTGATAAAAATCTAATCTTTTCAGCAATTATCAATTTCTTCTTGGAACAAATTGATGACATTATTGCAGAACTTATACTTCTAAAATTCATTGTGGCTACGTAGCTTTCTTCATAGCTTCAGAGTAAGGTAGGATAGAAAAAGATGATATTTCTGGGACAAAATCTAAGTGTTTACTGATATCAATAAATCAGGTTGCCCTGAGGAATAAAAAAAGAGAGTCTGACAGAGAAACCAAGTAATGGCCAGCAAAAGTGAAAAGGTAAAAAATAGTTAAGAAATGAAAAAGAAGGTGATCACAGTAAATAAGAAATAATAGGCTGGAAGTGGTGATTGATGTGAGAGGTTGACAGGAGGCAAAGAATAGAGGAGAAAACAGTGATTGAAATGATGATCTTCATGATGTAATATCTATTATTCACATCATACATCACCAATATCCCCATAATAATATACTCAACACATATCTTCATCATATTTATTAACAATATCCAGCATCATCATCAGCAGCATGTTTCTATTTGCATTGTTCGTCATTATCATCATATGATATCTATTGACAACATACAAAGTAGATAACAGAATTTACAAATTGATAATGTAACAGGGGTTAGACAATGATACATGATGATGATGATGATGATATGGAATACAGGTGATTACAACAGATAATGATTGAGATAGAAAAATTCCAATCAAGGCTATTAGCTAACAAAAAAAAAATCAACATATATAAAATATATGTGCATGCATGTGTGTATGTATATACATATACAATATAAATGAATACATAAGTATAATTATATATTTACATATATGTGTGAGTGAACATATATATATATGTATATATATGTATATATATTTTACATCAATAAAGGAGGTGTGTGTAGAATATACTTTAATGCAAGTAACAGCTAAAAAGTGAGGGATGAATTAATACTTTTCAAGGATCTCCTCAGTTGCATGTCAAGAACGGATTGGTTGAGCAAACAAAAACCGCTCTGTGAATTTGTATAAAGTGCCATGTGCACGTCATAATGGATTGTTGCCAACAATGATATTTATTCCAGAACCAACCAATTTAATCTCAATATGAGGAGAAGTGAGAGGAGGAGGAGGGTAAAAAGAAAAGAAAAAAGAGAAGTGTAAAAAAGAAGAGAGGAGGAGGAGTATAAGAAAAAAAATTGGAAAAGAAAAATAAAAGACAAAAAAACGCTGATAAACAAAACAAAAAAAAACTCCCTCAAAAAGCAGGTGGAAGCTGTTTGCATGCACAACTCAATCTTTGAATATACCAAGTAATTAAACAAAAGAGATATAAACAAATAAATGTCATTGTTATTTTCAATTCAATAAAAAAGCACATAAATAAATGAAATAAAGAAATGAAGCAAGTAAGGAAAGAAAAGAAAAGGAGGAAGCAGGCCAACAAACACAATACATTCAGTGTTCAAGAGGGTATATTTAAAAAAAAAAAAATACATATAAAAGCGGGGGGGGGGGAGTCATGGACCATAACCATGAGACTTGCTTGAACTACTGTTGCCTCCTGGCAGTGATCAATAGTGAGTTACAAATGAAATTATATAATATTAGAGAAACATTTGTGTTTGACAGCAGTAAGAGGGGAAAAGATACAAAAGCATGATGCTGAATGGTAGTTTAACCTGAACAGAGCAAAATACAACGGGCGATGTAGTTTACATACAAGTCTACCTTGATCCAACAGAACCAGGATCAAAGGTATGCCAGCCATGACCATCCTGTCTGTTAGGGATATCTTTACACTATATTGTCATTACTCTTTTACTTGTTTCAGTCATTTGACTGCGGCCATGCTGGAGCACGGCCTTTAGTCGAGAAAATCGACCCCAGGACTTATTCTTTGTAAGCCTAGTACTTATTCTATCGGTCTCTTTTTGCCGAACTGCTAAGTTACGGGGACGTAAACATACCAGCATCGGTTGTCAAGCAATGGTGGGGGGCAAACACAGACACACAAACATACATATATATACATATATACGACAGGCTTCTTTCAGTTTCCGTCTACCAAATCCACTCACAAGGCTTTGGTCGGCCTGAGACTATAGCAGAAGACACTTGTCCAAGGTGCCATGCAATGGGACTGAACCCGGAACCATGTGGTTGGTAAGCAAGCTACTTACCACACAGCCACTCCTACGCCTATTAGTTTATATGTTTTTTATTTTCAAGATATCAAATGTGAACTGAGAGAAATTTTGCTGCAATTTCCACCACATAAAGGCTCCTTTGGCAGCATAAGTAGTGGAAAGTTTGAAGAGGAAATAAAGGCTATGGGCTGGGTTTAATCAAGTGAAGGAACAAGGGGTTAAACATAGCAGCATAAAGACGAAAATGTAACGCTGTGAATCATCATCACTGTCATTGTAACATCCACTTTTCCATGCTCACATGAGTTGGACGGAGTTTATAATTGAAGGAGGCTTCTTTTTATGGTTTGATGCCCTTCCTGACACCATCTTTCTCTTGTTTCAAAGTAAAGCAATACATCCCCATGGCCAGACATGTTTTCAGGGAATACTGGAAATGAATAGTGTTTATTTACAACAATCATGCAATAACAAGACAATGAGACACAAACATACACTCATTTACACACACATATATTTTATCTTGATTTGTTTCTGTCACACTGCAGTCATGCTGGGGCACAACCTTCATAAATGAATTGATCCCTGCACTTCTTTCTTTTTTTTTTTTATAAGCTTGGTACTTATTCTATTGATTTCTTTTGCCAAACCCTGAAGTTACATGAACGTAAACACACCAACATTGGTTGTCAAGTGGTGGTGGAGGACAAACACAGACACAATGACATGCACACACACATATCAAAATATATATATACATATAGGAAAATAAAAGATAATAATAATAAGGCAGAATGCTAAACTGAAAGCATATTTTAATATAAATGTGCATAAGGAGGATTAAAAAGGACTTCTAACCGACTTTCATTGCATGGCAAATTTTCAAGAAGAGGGGAAATGAAAATAATTTTTTTTACAAAAATATATAAAAAAATAAATATACCAATACATTATATTGTCTTTGAGTTTTTAAAGTTCAATGGTAATCCATGTAGATAATTGTTAGATAGATTAAGATGCATGGAATTAAGAATCATGTTGTGTTTAAAAAAGGCTGAGAGTTTGTGTTAAACAGGAAGTGTGGTGTCAAAACAGGAAGTACGTGTAAGGGAAGACAATTCTGTGGATTTTATACTCTTTAGTTGGAGTATATATATCACATATATATCAATATATATATATATATATAGGAAAATAAAAGATAATAATAATAATAAGGCAGAATGCTAAACTGAAAGCATATTTTACTATAGATGTGCATAAGGAGGACTAAAAAGGATTTTTTCAAGAAGAGGGGAAATGAAAATAATGTTTTTTTACAAAAATATATAAAAAAATAAATATACCAATACATTATATTGTCTTTGAGTTTTTAAAGTCCAATGGTAATCCATGTAGATAATTGTTTGATAGATTAGGATGCATGGAATTAAGAATCGTGTTGTGTTTAAAAAAGGCTGAGAGTTTGTGTTAAACAGGAAGTGTGGTGTTAAACAGGAAGTGTGGTGTCAAAACAGGAAGTGTGGTGTCAAAACAGGAAGTGTGTGTGTGTGTAAGGGAAGACAATTCTGTGGATTTTATACTCTTTAGTTGGAGTTCTGGACTCTTTGTCAACAGGAAGTTTATGTCTGTTCTTAGAGAAACAAGAAGTAAATTTATATGTATTTCAATGGGTAGGCGAGAGAAAGGAATATGGTCACCGAGGGGTTTGTATGTTAAGAAGCGTGTGGAATTTCTCTATAAAAAGATTCTCCTTGTTGATTCTTTCTTGTGTAGAGATTCTATCTTTACATTGATAGAAAGGGAATATAAGGAATTTAGGGTTTTTATTTTTGGCACAAGAGTCTATGTGGCCACTGAGTGGAATTTATAGCAGATGGGCTTTTTCAATTTCTGTCTACCAAATCCAGTTACAAAGCTTTGGTCAACCCAAGGTTACAGTAGAAGACATTTGCCCAAGGTGCCATGCAGTGGGACTGAACTCAGAATCATGAGCTTGGGAAGTAAATTTCCTAACCACACAGTCATACCCCTACGAATGCTTGACTTTTGGTTGTTGTAAACTGTTTGACAATTCTTAGAGAAGATGGTACCCTCCACTCATTTTGTCCTTTTACTGCTTCCAGTCATTGGGTGTGGTCATGCTAGGACACCACAGTTTTAGTTGACCTACTCATTTCAATCTAGCTTCTTAATTTATTGATCTAACTGTTATTTTGAAATAAAGGCACAGGCAATCACATGTCAGGCTAAGTGAGTCATAGTGATTGCCTGTATCACGGCACATAAAAGGCGCCAGTGCTGGCAACATGTAAAAAACAACCAGTACACTCTGTAAAACGGTTGGTGTTAGGAAGGGCATCCAACCACAGAAAGCAAGCTAAAACAGACAACTGCAGTTCTCTGGCTTACTGGTCTAATCAAACCACCTAACCCATGCCAGCATGGAAAACAGACATACGACACAATTTGATACACAGGTATTCATTATAAAACATACACGTAGCTCAAATGCTCTTAGCTGGTAGTTCAAAGGGATATCTATTGATCTACACACATACACACACAGATCCAAAAGACAGCTTGCAAGAGGTGAGTGCTGCTAGTGGCAATGACATCAATCTTACTATATGCTCCATCACTCACTACAAATTCAAGCAGACAATCCAATGAAAAAGCCTCTCTCTATGTGGTTGTCCAACACGCTAGAAATATCCAAATGTCCTTCAGATCTCACCCATCTTAGAAAATGACACTTTAAGATACTATGCATAGAAAAATGAAGGGATACTTATGACTGGAACACTTTTAATTATAGATCTGCTCAATACTGACCTGAAGTTAAACTATCCTTTCTACTATAGGCACAAGGCCTGAAATTTTGGGGACGGGTGAATGTCAATTACATCGACCTCAGTACTTAACTGCTACTTTTATTTCATCGACCCCAAAAGGATGAACAGTAAAGTCAAGCTTGGTGGAATTTGAACTTAGAATGTGAAGACAGACGAAATACCACTGGTGTGCTAATGATTCTGCCAGCTCACTGCCTTCCTGAAGTTAAACAATAACAACAGACTGGTGTAGAAGTTAGAAATAGTTCAGTTATTTACTAAAAATATATACGGGCATATTTCTGTAAAGGCACAGGGCTCAATGGCTAGTGTCGAGCTTACGATCGTGAGGTTGTGAGTTCAAATCCTGGACCTGGCTGTGTGTTGTGTTCTTGAACAAGACACTTTATTTCACGTTGCTCCAGTTCACTCAGCTGTAGAAATGAGTTGCAACGTCACTGGTGCCAAGCTGTATTGACCTTTGCCTTTCCCTTGGATAACACTGGTGGCATGGAGAGGGGAAACCGGCATGCATGGGCGACTGCTGGTCTTCCCTAAACAACATCGCCCGGACTTGTGCCTCGGAGGGTAACTTTCTAGGTGCAATCACATGGTCAGTCATGACCGAAGGGGGTCTCAGCACATGGGCATATTTCTAGCTATTACAGCAAAACTTTCCTCATAATATATAAACTTCAATAAATTATTGATAATATGTGTATGACACTCGAGGACATCACTGAAACTGGAGTATTTTGGGGCTTTTTTTTTTTTATTAATCTAGCACCAAGTAGCCTTATGAACAACCAAGGACACAGAAGATATTTACATTGACAGATGTCACATTTTGGAAGAGGAATGTATTTGATATAATCAACCATGGTACCACTCTGGAGGAAAAGCAAATTTAAACTCAGAAGAACACAAAGGAACATAACCAAAAAATTGTGAGGTATTTTCTTCAGAGATCTACAGATTCTTCCATTTACTTTATTATTATTATTATTATTATTATACATGATAGCAATAATAATAAATAAATAAAAATGATAATAGTAAAATCTACTATAAATTAAAGAATCATGATTTTAGAGAAACTCAAGATTTGATATGTTAACCTGATGTGCATGTGTGTGTGCGTGTGTCTGTGAGTTCGAGTGTGTGTGTGTATGAATATGAACAAAGCTACTTATGATCTATTGGATGTATAGCGTGATCTCAGAGATGTACTCCATGTCAGATAAGAAGGTTAGGACATGCAAGATACACTGTATGGTACTGATGCAAACATACAATGGGAGTGGGATGGGGTGCTGACTGCCAATGTGTGCACTGAATACCAGACACACAAGATGATGATGATGATGATGATGATAATACTGCATTGCCTAAAACACATAAAAACAACAAATATTTTATACAGCTTATGAAATACGATATCCATGTTTCATTTAATTTTTTTTTTTTTTAATAATCAAAAATTTGAAAGGGTTTACAAACTTCCCATTATTAAACTGATGTTTGGAAAACAATGAAATGTCTTTATTAAAAGTTGGTGCTTGGAAGATAACTTCAGAAAAAAGTTCTTGAAGAAAATTATGATAGAAGGATGAGATTTAAGTGTAATCACTTTAAACCAGCTTTGTATCACAGAAGCAAGGGTGATCACAAACAGATTGTTTTCAAAAGGGGTCAAAGGGGTTCAAAGAAAAATCACAAAAGGAATTCTATACCATCATCTCAAAATTATATCTCAGCCCCTATAAAAGAAAAACAACAACATGAACTAATAGTAATATCAATGTGACCACCACAAGATCATGTCATTGTTGTGGTGAGGTAGTTTGGACCCTGAGAGTTATGCCAGTAGATGGCAAGTTCCTAGTAGGGCCTCCTTTTCTGAACAGGTCAAAGGATAGGGGCCAAACTAATACTGACTACCTCTTCCCAGAGATAAAAATGGATTTGTGTAGGGCCCTATCGAGAGAAAAACAAAATTACAGAAGCACCAATGATGATTCAAAACCAACAGCTGCTTTTGTGTCTCCAAGCAACCCAACGGTGTGTCAATTTTGAAGAATTCTAGATTCTTGAGATTATCTCCCCTTCTCATTTTGAGTTAGGAGGATATGCCACCAAACAATTGTTTTAGCTTCTCTGGAAGCACAGATAATTTAGATAAATCAAGAGTCTTGTAGGGTATTTAATACACCTTCATTGTTCAAACGCACTATGACTTATTTTGCTTCACTCACGTTTTATTTAAATTATAGAAATTACCTAAGCCACATAAGTGTTCTGTGCTTTTTTGTATATATCATCTAAGCATCTTATCTGCAGGAGACAAGGTACAATAACTGCTTTGCTGGTGACACCTACTGAGGAAGAAGCAAGTGTCCACAGCTGTCCTCTCGTCTCCAGACCACCAGATTGTCCTTTCCTTACTGGAATGTCAATTTTGGAGAATTTCTGATTCTTTAAATTATCTTTCCTTCTCATTTGGAGTTGGTCCCAATAGCCATCAAGCAGCCGTCTTCACCTTTCTTGGAAGATAATTTAATAAATCAAGAATTTATCTTAAATAGTATTTAGTATACCTTTATTTATCTCAGTGGTACTAACTCTTTCCCTCGGGAACTCACACACACATCAAATCTAACAAATAGAACAAGAGAAACCCAGTTGGTTGTTTTCATAATATACTTAAGGCAATTTCAATAAAAACCAATGAAATTATAAACTGAGAAGAAAAGGAGGATGTAAATAATAAGATCCTTTTCTCCGTGCCCAGAAATGAGAGGGTTGTGTCCAACAGTACCAAACTTATGGACATGCTTTAGTTACTATAGTGGAATGAGTAGAAGGGGCTTGGTAAGGGGATGGTAGAAAAGTTGGGGAGCTGAACAAACAGCTGACAAAACAAAAATCAATATCACCTTCAACTGCACCCCACTTTCTGTCATCCTACCCTCTGTTTTTACTACAACCACCACCCTTATACTAAATACAGCACAATGTCAAACTAAGGGTGTGGGATGAGGAAGGTAACTATTGGCCATGAACAGCAAGGTGGATGGGTAGAATACTAGTTTCTCCAGAGCACGAGTGCTTTTTACATGGCACTAGCATGAATTGATATTCATGTATCTGCAAGTAATGTGTGTGTCAGTCCAGCCCTGGTTTAATAAACACCAGATGAGGGCTAACATTTCCTAATACATCATTTCAGGTAGTTTTGAGGAATTTGGCTGTTATGTAATCACACATGAGCTTCTCTTGGATTATTTTCCCCTTCTCTCTAGACATTTCCTCTCTCTTCTTTCTGATGAGGAGTCATGCTCAAAACGTTACACCTCCCACCTCTCTCTTCCATCCTAAACAGAGTGTTACACACCCACTCATTTTTTGACCTGAACCTGAGTGTTAACCTAATACATTCACTGTGTACGTCCTTTTGATATTTGTGGGTTTTTGCTTTATTTTTATTTTCGATTTGCCAATGTGGCTGTGTGGTAAGAAGCTTACTTCCCAATCACATGGTTGCAGGTTCAATCCTGCTGCATGACACCTTGGGCAAGTGTCTTCTTCTATAGTCTCGGATTGACCTGTCTTATGAGTGGATTTTGTAGACAGAAACTGAAAGAATATATATATACAGGGTGTGATGGGTAAATTGTCACCATTTTATATTTTTAATTTCATGCATGTGTATTGTTTGCTTTCGATTTTGTTGACTACACAGTATAGTATGGTCAGTTGGGAACTGTCTGTGAGAAAAACAGCACCATGAAACAATTCACTCTGCCAGAAATTTGGAAGCGACATGTTGCACTGATTAGCATTCATGCCGGAAGCTCCAATACAAACATTTTAAGGTGTTTGGGTGTCAATCTGAGGACGGCGCAGATTTATGGTAGCATTCACCAACTTAAACAAGGGAACAGTCCAGAAGAGCTGCAGGAGATTCCGGAATCATCTGGAGGCCATGGTTGAAGCCAATGGCAAATTCATTGAATAAATTCACTCTTTAGTATTTCAAGATATTTCTATGTAATTTTAGTAAATATATCTGTTAAAATGAGATGTCAGTGTTATTCTCATTTTTGCATAATTTAGATGACAATTTATTCACTGCAACCTGTATATATATGCGTGTGTGTGTGTTTGTCCCCACATTACCGCTTGACAACTGGTGTGGTTTACATCCCCGTAACTTAGTAGTTCAGCAAAAGTGTCCAATAGAATAAGTACTAGGCTTTAAAAAAATAAGTCCTGGAGTTGATTTGTTTGACATAAAAACCCTTCAAGGAGGTGCTCCAGTATGGTTGCAGTCAAATGACTGAAACAAATAAAAGTGTATATATATATATATATAT
>NC_069000.1:22370875-22371732 GCF_001194135.2 Octopus bimaculoides
TATATATATATATATATATATATATATATATATATATATGCATGCATTATATACACATATCCAATGAGATCATCCATGTCAGCTTGCATAAATGTGTGCGTACTTACTTTTGAACACACACATATCAGTACACAAACAATATGCATATAGCTATGCACATACACACACCCACACATGTTCACACAAGAGTGTGTGTATGTGTGTGTGTGTGTTATCACCTGTCAATCAAATGTACAAGCTGCAATGAAATTGGATATTGTACAAAAAAAAGTCAAGTCACAAAAGTATACATGTAAACATAGAATACTCACACACACAAACATGTAAACTAATACAAAACACTCACAGCGCACACATGTAAAGGGCAAACACACACACACACACACATGCGCAAAGGACAAACACACCCATACATCCACCTACACACATAAGCAAAGGATAAATACACCCACACGTCAATCTATCAATTCCAGCTGCCTGATCACAATTGGTGTTATCAAGGATTTTTTTAACAGTGAGGAAATCAGAGAGATTCAAAGAATGTGTGTGTGTGTGTGTGTGTGTCTGAGAGAGAGAGAGAGCGAATGGATAGGTAGAATAAAACATCATACACATAAGCTCAGTAAAAGAGAGGAGGCATTTGGAAAGAAAGAAAATGAAGAAACAGGATGTTTGTATGAAGGGCTGGTGGTGGTGGTAGTGGTGGTGGGAGTAGTAGCAGCAACAGCAGTAGTAATATAAAGGCAGCTAAAATTATATTGTACCTACTTTACTCGCTTCATAGCACTTTAACTAGTTTATGTATGTATGTGTGTGTGTATATATATATATATATATACACACACACATCAAAAATA
>NC_069000.1:22372486-22381674 GCF_001194135.2 Octopus bimaculoides
TACAAAAAAAAAAAAAGAAAAAGAAAAAAAATTAAAATAACAGAAATCTAAATCAATAAAAAAAAACTTTGTTCCTAATATAAATATTTGAACTGTGTTATATTTACTGAATAGAAAAAGGAAAATGCGTTTACCTGAATTATGTTTTATTCTAATGTTTGTGTGTGTGTGTGTGTGTGCACATACATATGTGCATATATGTGCATATGTGTATATATTTATTTATTTATTGTAAGTATATAAAATGTGTTAATATGAAAGAGGAGTGAGAGGAAGTTCCATGAAAGGAAGAGAAACAATAGAAGCTATAGAGATGAAGGGGAGGAGAGTCAGAGAGAGAGGGAGAGGAGGGAGAGATAGAGAGAGAGAGAAAGAAATGCAGGGTGTGAGAGGGATAAAAAGAGGAAGATAAAACAACAAAGAAAAAAACAGTTAAAATAAGAGAAAGAGGAAAAAAAAACCAGAGTTGAACTAGAAAGGGAATAAAAATAAATAAAGCAAGAATAGGGAAGAAATAGAGTTAAAACAGAATTATGAAAAAGGGAGAAGGAAAGAAAGAAAGAAACATGACCTAAACGAATGAAGGGGATGTAGAAATGTGCAGTGAAAAAATATAAAACATGAGAGAAATATATTGAAAGAGAAGGACAATGCATAACAGCTTATGTATTTTTGTTTCATCATTGTCCTGGGTGGGACAGCTTGACAGAAGCTGGTGAGCCGGAGGACTGTGCCAAACCCTACCTTCTGTTTTGGCATGGTTTCTATAACTGGACGCCCTTCCTAATGCATGTACTGGATGCTTTTTGAATGGCGCCAGCACCAGTGGGACTCACCAAGTAACATGCAAGCCTAGTTTGAAGGCTGTTGAAAAGGCAGGCCAATACTCATAGCTTTTTCAGTTTAAGCATAACTTTACCATTCAAGAATCGACACGGAAAGACCAAAACAGTTTCCAATTAACTGAAGCAACACATGTAAGCCTGAATGTATTCTTTTACTTGTTTCAATCATTTGATTGTGGCCATGCTGGAGCACTATCTTAAAGGGGTTTTAGTTGAAGAAATTGAGACAAATTCTTTCCAAGTGTCATACTTATTCTATCGGTCACTTTTGCCAAACCACTATGTTACGGGGATGTAAACACACCAACATTTGTTGTCAAGCAATGGTGGGGGGACAAACACAGACACAAAGACACACACACATATACATATGTGTGTGTGTGTGTGTGTGTGTGTGACAGACTTTTTTCAGTTTCTGTCTACCAAATCCACTCACAAAGCTTTGGTCGGTCTGAGGCTATAGTAAATGACACTTGTCCAAGGTGCTATGCTGTGGGACTGAACCCAAAGTCATGTGGTTGGGAAGTAAGCTTCTTACCACACAACCATGTGATGAGGAAGAGTGATTTCTTTTTGATTTTTTTACTTAGATTTGAAAAAAAAGGATTGTACCCATGCCCTTTGTAGACCCTCAGAGATGTTCTTTCTGAATAGTTTTATGTCAATCATTAGCAGTGGGGAACAAAATCTCAAGTAAGGAGGGAATTTCAGAGGGATAACATTCATGGAATGAAGGAAGGACCAAGGAACTGTAATTAGTACAGAGCCGAGGTAGAGAGGCAGGAGACAAGTGTGCTTGAGTAGAGTTGGTATGAGACTAAACCAGTTACCAGGAGCAGAAACAATTGCATCAAGGACAGAAAAAAGTAGTGATTTGATTGTCTATTGAATCAACTATGGTTAGTTGAATCACTCAGGATAAAACCATCAGTAAAATCAGTGTTTAGATGTCTGATGAAACCAATCTTTAATCACTCTTGATCTTCATGGTGAGCACTTTCCTTGTTACAGCTCATCAGAACAGAATTTTGGTAATCAGTGACCTTGCATGGGGGTTCCATGACCCTGCCCAGTGTAGTTAAGACTACACTAGTATGGGGTGGCCAAGCCTACTCAGGCAAGTACTCCAGAGTCTGGAATGTGTTGGCATGATTGTGTGGTTAAGAAGTTTATTGAGCAACTATGAGCCTCTTGAGTGTCTTCCACCATAACTTTGGACTGACCACTGCTTTATAAGTGAAATTTGGTGGATGGAAACTGAACAGAAGCCCATCATGTGCATTTGTGTGAGTGGATCTGTTTGCTTCTTTCTGTCTTCACATTGACGCCATTTGAGCAGTGACGTAATGTCTCCCATAAGCAATAAGTCCTGTGACTTGGCAGTTTTGGTTTCAACATGAAAAAACAAGTGGAATAAAAAATACATCTTACTTGAAAAAACAAATATTGGCAGCCAGTCATAGAGTACAGAATTGGCCCTTCACTCAAGGAGCATGTTGAGACATTTGAATGAGACAAGTGACATGGCTGAGTTGTTATGCAGTTCACTTAAAACTACATAACTTGGGGTTTCCAACCCATTACATGGCACTTTGCGCAAATAACCTAAACCATAGTCTCAGGTCAACCAAAGTGAAATTTTATAGGTAGAAACTTTGTGGAAGGTTCTCAGCGGGAACACTCCGATTCTACACTTTACCCATTACCCTGTTTAGCCACTGCCTGATCTTTAAGTAACTTTTGCATGGGTGCCTCTTATGTGTCACCAGCACAGGTGCATTTCATGTGTCACTGACACTGGCCACAGCTACAATTTTACTTAGCTTGACATGTCTTTTCAAGCACTTATTACAAGGAATGTGGACCAAGCAAATTCAGAGACTTGGCTTTTGATAATGCAAGTATTAACACTCAATTATATTAACTCCAATATTTGATTGGTACTTCATTTTAGTCAAATATATGGCCTTAGTTCTTATTTATTTAAAGCCTGGTAGTTATTCTACCGGTTTCCTTTGCTGAACCATTAAGTTATGGGGAAATTAACAAACCTGCACTGAACATAGAACATTAAAGGCTAGAACTAAATACTGCAAGGCCTTTTTCTGCCAAATGCTCAGAAGAATCTGCCAATTCACCACCATGCCAATTCCACCATAGGTGGAATTACAATGACAAATTCAGAGACATTCAATAATAGAAGCTATCATCTTCGTCGGCAGTTGTATCTTCAACCAAATATGAGTGAAATCTAATGTGAAACAAATTGGAATATATATATATATATATATATATATATTATATATATATATCATGCTCAGTATCCCAACAAACTGGCTGTTGAAAAGCTTGAGCCCTATGACCTTAAGGGCAGCAATCCAACCCCTTTAATTTCATAGAGACAATATTGATTAAAATTATGAAAGCGTGTACAAGGGATGTATTCACTTTTCACCTTCAAATAAATAACATTCATGTTTTACTCTTGTTACTAAATTCTCAGACAGTTATTTATTCACAACTAGAAATGTTTTTAGACATACGTAGATTTTGGAAGATCAGGTGTTGCTAGTTCTCTCATTTATACAAAGGAGTAATGGATTAGAAATAGGATTATGAATAAAGTCAATGCAGACAAGAAGAGAAGATCACTGAATCAACACAGATGGTGGTGGTGGTGGTGGTGGTTAGTTATATATATGCCTGTGTATGTGTGTGTGTGTGTTATGTTCTTGTACTAGGGTAAACACTTTACCAAGGTTAGGAACAACACATACAAGCATTAACACACACATGCACATATATGTATGTATATATGTGTATATATATATATATATATACACACACACACATATATACACACAGACAAATACAGATGCAGGTGTGGTCCGTGGTTATGAGGTTTGCTTCTCAATCATGGCTGCTTTTTAGGTTCAGGCCGACTGTGTGGTATCCTGGGTAAGTGTTTTCAACTGTAGCCCCAGGTTGATCAAAGCCTTCTGAATGGATTTGGTAGACGGAAGATGAAAGAAACCAGTTGTGTGTGTACATTGTATATATATATATACACACGTATAATTGAAAAAATTCGTTATAGGTATAAAGATACCATAAACAAGTATAAAAATGGAGAAAATATGTTAAAATCAAAATTGAGTTTAATACAAAATTGAACTCAATACATATGCATGTTTCAAAAGACAATACAAATATTTAAGAAAAAATAATAATAATAATAATAATTAGAGTTATACATTGTCATTCTCATCAGTGTGAAGAATTTTTAGGAAGAACATCAAAAAGGTTATTAATAAAATTTAATAAGGAAAAACAGATGGGGTAATAGGGAAAAATAATAATAAGAGAGATGAAAAAGAAAGACATCAATGTGTATGCAAGTCTATTTGTGCAATAAACTATAACTTAAAAAGTCTAACGGATATATTTAAGAAATAGTAAAAGATTGAGACGAAACATAACGTAAACAAAAACACGTGTGTCCAGCAGATATAAACAACACATTCACTCAAAGACAAAAGCCATAGAGTCATACGTATACATAGTTATATTGAAAACGAAAAAAAAAAAAAAATATTATTAGAAGCTTCTAGCTAAATAACAAAACTATATTTAAATTGATTCAATATTTGAACATATATGATTCATTCAAAAAAAATCTCCCACTCAAAAATTGCCCGGCTCAGGGGAGACATTCAAAAATGAATAAGAAACAAATATATGAAGGAAAAACTATTAATTCACAAGGAATAAATACGTATACACCTAACACATAAGAATATACACACATACTCACACATAAACACACACACACACTCTCTCACACATACGCATACATGCGTGCATGTGAAGATAGAAACATAATATAACAAATACGTATTCAAATAAATTGCCTACACCTATTCATACATATACATACATACATATATATATATATGGCATTAGGAAGGGCATCCAGCTGTAGAAACTCTGTCAAATCAGATTGGAGCCTGGTGTAGTCATCTGGCTCACCAGTCCTCAGTCAAATCGTCCAACCCATGCTAGCATGGAAAGCAGACGTTAAATGATGATGATGATGATATATATGAATGTATGCACATGTGCATGTATGTATGAATGTTTGTCTTCTTGTCATGGCATCACATGATTGTTGTAAATGAATGCCAATATTTTGCAAGTTTCCATGGAGAAAAATAACTATAGAAAATCTGCCTCAATATATTTGATAATTTTCTATTTCAGTCAGTACCGATATTACTTATATATGCAAACTTGGCTGTATACAAAATGTTAAAGTTAGCTTCCTGCATCATGCCGACTCATAAGCGCCGGTTTCCTGATTTCCATGAAGTAAAATTTGCCAGCTGGATGGGACGCTGATCTGTCGCAGGATCACTCATGTTTGCCAGCTGAGTAGACAGGAGCAATGTGAAACGAAGTGTTCTGCTCAAGAACACAATGCGTCGGCGAGTCCAGGAATTGAAACCACAATCTTATGATCATGAGTTCAACACCCTATCCACTAAGCTACACACCTCCAAGCTTGGCTGTATGGTTAAGAAGTTTACTTTGCAGCTAAGTGATTTTGAATTCAGTCCCACTACATGACATCTAGGGTCCAAGGTCAACCAATGCCTTGTGAGTGAAATTGGCAGACAGAATTATATATTATATGCTCACGTGGTTACCCCAGTTTGATCCTGACTGATCTTCCTACTTTTTGGAGTTGCATATCTGAACCACTTCCCAAACTTTCAGCCCCTCTCCTCATTCACATACTAGCACTCCACCCGGATTACCACTGGATCTACTGACTCTGCCTCACGGATTTGTTTCATTGATGTAAATCGCTCCAATCTACCATGACTTTTGAACTTTTATACTCCATACTTTAATAATTTGCCATTCTCTCTCCTTTTTTTCTTTTTCACTTTTTCCAGCATGCCTAATTACAAACCCTTCCTCCTCCACCTTCACCACCGCCTTTCCGCTGCTTTCAACTTTCTATTAATCTTTCCCTACTGCTTTTCAAGAAAACATGCTTCTGTAATCATGTTTCCTTTCTCAGTCGCTGCCTTCACCACCACTTTATCTCCAAAGGTTTCTGCCTCCATTCTGCCTCTGCCATCCTACCCATACTCTGCACCACTTCCTACTGCCTTCTCCCTCTTGCTTATTCCACCATTTCGTCCTGTTGCACATTCCACCTTATCCTTCATACTCCATCTAAACGACCTTTCCCATGACTTTCTTGATCACACTAAACAACATAAACTCCACTCACTCTTTCATCCTGTCCTACCCGATGCCACTACGCCCACCCCTCCTCCTCACCCTCACATTACTCCAACCCTCCTCTTTCTCCTCCCAGCCTTCCACTGCCTCTGCCACCCCTCCCACATCTAACTCCTCCTCCTCCCCACTTCAGTTTGTTGTTACCATTCCTCCGGATCTTCCCCTCTCTGAGGCAGAGCGCTCTCTTCTCAGTAAGGGTCTGCACTTCATCTCCCTCACTCCATCCAGTAATGAGTTCCAGATCTGTGTTGATACTCATAGCTTTGTGTGTTGCATCAGGCTACGTGCACTATTCCACAACACTCCACCTGCATCTAATGAAGAGGACTGCTTCACCAACCTGGGCCACTGACCATCTCACAGGACACCAGCTCCTGGCCATTTCCAAGCATCTGCCAATGTGTTGTGGACCGGTTCAACTTTTGCAGGCATCCCCAACATTTTAACATCTCCCCAGCCAAACTTTCAGCCCTTCAATGTCTCTGACACTGCAAAGATATCGTCATAAAACTGACTAACAAGGTTGGAGCTGTGGGGGTTTGGTGCACAGACCTTTACAAGGCAGAAGCTCTCCACCAACTTCAAGACACCTTCTATTGCTCTCTGCCCTCCAACCCCACACCTAACTACCAACAAGCTGCGTCCTCCATTATTCGTGACCTCGTTTCCTCCTCCCACCGCCTCTAACCTCATTGTCTGCACTCTACTATTTACTTCCTTCCCAAAACTCACAAGCCCAACAAACCTGGCTGCCCCATCATCTCTGCCTGCAACTGCCCCACAGGAATGATCTCCAAATATCTCGACTATGTCCTTGCCCCCCCCCTCCCACATTCATGCTCTTTGGCTCTTTAACACTTTCTCCTTCCCTTCTGGCCCCTCTAAATTTCTGTTCACTCTTGATATCAAGAGTCTATATATGGTGATCCCACACAACAAAGGACTTCTTGCCCTCAAACACTTCCTAGACCTTCGACCCAACCCCGAACCTGACATGTCCACACTTCTTCGTCTGGCCAAACTTGTTCTCTCCCTAAACTGCTCATTTGCAATTAACTTCTCCTCCCACCCTATTCACACCAAGCTCTCCATCCCCTACTCCCAATTCCTCCATCTGTGCAGGCTCTGCAGTAATAACCATAACTTTGAAACTCATGGTTCACCACTTCATCCTGCATGGATATCCCCTCACCACGTTCCACACTACCCTTGCCAGGGCACGATCTGTGGACCATGCCTCTGCTCTTTCCCGTCACACCCACCCCACCGTTGCCTGTCTCCCCTCACCTACCACCTCTCCAACACACCATTCCCTAAACCTGCTAGCGACTCCAGTCCAACTCCTCCACCTCACACATCTTCCCCAACCTACCCCTTCCCTTTTTCAAATGAGCCCATGACCTATGTGACTTCCTTGTCCACAGTTTCTTCCCTAACTCATTTCCCTGCTCCCACCCACACTAACGCACCTGCTTCTTCTCCAACACCATCCTCCTCAGAGACACCCATCATCATCCCTATCACATCACCGACTCCTTTACCTGCACTTCTAGTAACGTCATTTACTGCATCTCCTGCTCTCTCTGTCCTTCCCTGTACATCAGTCAAATGGGATGCCACCTAGCTGACCAGACCACGGAGCACCTCTAAGACATCAGACTTAGTAATGACACCCTGGTCTCACACCATTTCCGCTCTACTGGACATTCACTACAACAGCTATGTTCTGACTGTCTTTGCACAGAGGCCATCTGGACTCCTGCCTTCGCCGTGAACAGGAATTAATCTTCTCTCTTCGCTCCTTTGCACCACATGGGCTCAACTCATCTCCTCTCTTCATCTGACACCAACCTCACCTCTCTTCATTTGATACCAATTCCACACACTAGCACCAACCACTTCCCAGCACCCACACCCACACATAATCTTCAATAGTGTCACCACACATACCACTATATATGAACAGCCACACACACTATTTAACTCAGTACACACACCACACAAGCACATAATACTTGAACACAGACAATACATACTCCCATGCACACACAAACACATAATACCTGAACACAGGCTATATATACACACGCACTCAATACACATTAACACATGCAACATACAAAGATAACTTTCGCCCACATATATACACCATACACATGCATACTGTCTGGTCACAGACACACATGCTCACACCATGTGTAATAGCACACATCAACTGCTATACACAACACACACACACATCAGAGTCACTCGCCCCTATCCACACACTATTCTCACATACACGCAAACCTTCTCTTGTTGGGATCACTAGCACTTTCATCTCCCTTTCATTCAACCTCTTTTTTTTTATTAACTCCCCTTCTTTCAACCTCTTTTTTTCCAATCATTCGCCATGTTGGACTGCTGAAATCTATAAGTTTCTTTCATTCTCTCTCTGTTTATTTTCTTTTCTTCCTTTTTGTTAAAGAGTGTAGGCTCAAAACGTAAAAGACTTTTTCATTTTTCCTGAGTATCAAACTAATACATCTGCTTGTCTTTTGTTTTTCAATAAATTTCATCTATAGGAGCAGAAGTGGGTGTGTGACAAGTAGCATTGCTTACCTGGAGGACATGGTTTTTTGTCGCTCCTGCTTCACGTCACTGAATGCCAGCGTCGTGAATTTTTGATGTACAACTACAGGTAAGACTTTTGTGTTTTTTGGGATTTAGTGGGGGTTTGTTGCTCGTATTTATTTATATTTATGTCGAACAAGAAATCTCCACTGAATTTTGTCTGCCGGTGGTTGTGCTTAATGTCTCACTTAGCTGTGAGAAGAGTGTTTTGGAGGTATCACGCCTCCAAAAATTGTGAACTTGGTTTGTAAAGGTTTGTTGTTTTCAAGCCGTGAATTGAGAACTACAAATGAATATTGTGAACTTTGTTTAAAACAGAAAAGGAATTTATTGTTTTCAAACCAAGTTTTGAAAGCTAATAAATTTAAAGAAAAGTCTTTCTCTTGCTTTGAACTACACCACGTGGAACTACGCAAA
>NC_069000.1:22383361-22386497 GCF_001194135.2 Octopus bimaculoides
ATATTGTGTAATGAAAAATCGTAAGAGGCAAATGCCTTAATTTATGACTTTTTATGTACGAGGTTCATAGCCTCAATGTGAAAATTTAATTTTATAAAGAACAGTGTTATAGAGAAGCAAAGTTCGGCGGGCGGCTTTTGCCTTCTCTCATTACACCATCATATTTATCTTCCATTTCATCTCATTAATGTTTTTATCCAGCCTGTAGCTACTCTTGTAGCCTGTAGCTAAGTTTTTTCTTCTCCATGTAGGCGCAGGAGTGGCTGTGTGGTAAGTAGCTTGCTTACCAACCACATGGTCCCGGGTTCAGTCCCACTGTGTGGCACCATGGGCAAGTGTCTTCTACTAAAGCCTTGGGCCAACCAGAGCCTTGTGAGTGAATTTGGTAGACAGAAACTGAAAGAAACCTGTAATATATATATATGTTTGTGTGTCTGTGTTTGTTCCCCCACCATTGCTTGACAATTGAAGTTGGTTTGTTTACGTCCCAAAAGAGACTGACAGAATAAGTACTAGGAATAAGTCCTGGGGTACGATTTGTTCGACTAAAGGCAGTGCTCTAGCATAGCCGCAGTCAAATGACGGAAAAAAGTTATATATATATAGTTTGGTTTTGTCATGTGATGCAGATGGATGCCAAGAGCTCCATAAAGAAGTGCTGATCATTCAAAGTAGATGGAACACGTGGAACTGGGAGACCCAGGAAGACATGGGATGCAGTACCGAAGGGCCTTAGGATGCTGAACCTTTCAGGTGAGATGACAAAGGACCGAGATGCCTGGTACCTTGCTATACTCAAGAAGACCTGTACCCTGCAGTAGAAGTGTTAAGGCTGATCCCTCGGGTGGTGAAAAACACTTGTGGCAGCACCACATAGAAGTGCCCATGCAGTGCCATGTTAAAAGCACCCAGCACACTCTCTGGAGTGGTTGGCATTAGGAAGGGCATCTAGCCATAGAAACCATGCGAAATCAGATTGGAGTCTGGTGCAGCTCCCCAGCTCTGATCAAACCATCCAAACCATGCCAGCATGTACAACGGACATTAAATAATGACGATGATGATGATATATATATATATATATATATGACTTCAGCCATGTAAGAATAAACACACTTTTTTTCAGCCTATTCTTTCCTTCTCTCTGGACCTTTCTTCTTTCTGACAAAAAAACCATACTTGAAATGTCACTTTTTTTTTTCCCATCTTAAACTGAGTGTCAACCTAATATATTAACTGTACATGTCCTTTTGACATTTGTTGTTTTTAATTTTAGTTTGTCTAGGGCCAGTTGCCTCCCCTATCAGCATGTGTGCATACTTACTATGCTCCTCCTACAGCATTAAGAGTATTTTAACTCTTATTTCTAGCAATGTAGGTGCTCCAGCACCCTTAGTGGCGATTGAATTTTTCCATTATATCACATTGCACCTAGCTGTTTATATTAATTTATTTATACACACACACACACACATATATATATATATATATATATATATGTATGTGTGTGTGTGTGTATATATATATATATATGTATGTGTGTGTGTGTGTGTGTATATATATATATATATATATAGCATTTCCATTATCTTTTCTGCAATTTAAATTGCATTGCCAAAGCAACAAATGATGACATTAGCTTTGGTTATTTAATAAACTAAAATCTTCAAATGTAGTTTTGTTGCTCCAGTAGATATGAAACAAGAAATTCTTTTTATGATTTTACAAGCTGGCCATAGTTTCATTAGATTTCAACGTTTTTCAGATGCTTTCTTGATATTTTTAGGATTGTCAATGACTGGATTGCTCTTTGGAGTTTAATGACCCACAGATTGAGGTGAACATTTACAGACATAATCTGAAGATCAAAGAGTGCTCCAGAAACACTTTTGTAAGCTACCATAGTTCATTACACTCTCAGTTTACAAATAAATAACCAAGTTGAGCTTTTAAGCCATTTTAGGTTGTGTATACTCAAAATTAATCATTTTATTTTTTGTTTGGAAACTTGCATGTACCTATTGGCTTTTCTAATTAGTTGATTTGCAAAATACAGTTTTCATTTTCATTACCAATTTGTACATTCATAACTCCTCCTAAGATGTTATGTTTTAGTATTTGTCAAGTGATAAAAACTCATGATAGAAGTCTACAACTTCATTTTCCTCACATGCATCAATAATGTTGAATGACTAAGCTTCTGGCACTTCAAGAGAGTCTAAGAACAATTCAAGAATGTGACTGAGAAAGAAGGAACATATTTCTGACAATTTACAGCTATTTCTTTTATCTCTGAAACACTTCTTCAGTGTCTTGGAGTACTTTGCATCTATACTCTGAAAATAACCAAGCACTTAAAGCAGTGATTTTCAATTGGGTCCATATGGCTCTTGTGGGGGTCCACCTAAGATTTTGCTGTTAAAATGTTTATGTGCAATGAATTGGTTAAACTGCTACAATGTTCAAAATATTTTGACATTTTTTGTTATACAATTCTTAATAATATCTAATTATAAAAATATAATGGAACGTTTTAAACATCAAATGTTTATTAGGGTCCACTAGAGTAAAACAAGAATCGAAGGGGCCCATAGCTAAAAAATGGTTGAGAACCAGTGACTAACAGTATTCTGTCATTCCTTGCAATGAATCTGGTGATCTTCGTTAGAGCTGACACCAAATAAAAAGCACGCAGTTCACTGATAAATGTTTGGTGTTAAGAAGAAATCATGCCAAAGTAGACAGTGGGACTTGGCGTAGTCTTCTGATTAGTGAGCTCCTGTCAAACCGTCCAACCTATGCCACATGGTTTGGTGGCTGGCGATTTGATACCAAAAGAAAGAACCATCTTGTTGCGCTGTATCACATCACAATTATAAACATCTACAAATTCACAAAATAGTTTAACTGTATTGTCCTTTCAGCCGAGATACTGAAATGGTTACAAACTATACGCACAATGTTTACAGGAGTGGCTGTGTGGTAAGTAGCTTGCTTACCAACCACATGATTCCGGGTTCATTCCCACTGCGTGGCACCTTGGGCAAGTGTCTTCTACTATAGCCTCGGGCCGACCAAAGCCTTGTAAGTGGATTTGGTAGACGGAAACTGAAAGAAGCCCGTCGTGTATATATAT
>NC_069000.1:22386551-22389252 GCF_001194135.2 Octopus bimaculoides
GTTTGTACCCCCAACATCGCTTGACAACCGATGCTGATGTGTTTACGTCGACGTAACTTAGCGGTTCGGCAAAAGAGACCGATAGAATAAGTACTAGGCTTCCAAAGAATAAGTCCTGGGGTCGATTTGCTCGACTAAAAGGCGGTGCTCCAGCATGGCCGCAGTCAAATGACTGAAACAAGTAAAAGAGTAACATCAAATTTCACCTTCCCCGACGTAAATCCTGTTGCATTGCGCAGAAAGACAATTTCCGGGAATATCGTTATGTTTTGCCACGCTTATATTGTCGGTAGTGTATGGAGACACTATATTCAAATCTAGATTTGATGTCTGTAGTTAGTAACTGATTTGTTATTTCCCTGGCAAATTAAATGTTAGAAAAGTCAGCTAACACGTGCTGCATTCCCTTCTCAAAAGTATTGACAAACGCTTTGTTTTAGGCATTGGTTACTACTGAAAAGCCCAAATCATGCTGTGTAATGTGTCTCTCAGACTTTTCTAGATTATTGTCACATGGGATTTTTACTTTAGTTTTCCTATCGATACGTCATTTTAAATTGCTTTATCAATTTTAACCCTACAACAAACATTTTTGTACGACTGATATGCTTCACATGGTGATGCACTTTACAGTTCTGCAGTCAAAATTGTACCATAATGAGTTGATAGAAACAGGAAAAAAAAATGATGGCAAATGATGACGTACCAGTAATACGAGTGTGTCGTTCAACTCCACTTTTTCCGCACACATAACCAGAGACAGTACAGAGACAAATCCACAAAAACGTGCAAGTTACCTTTTCTAAGTTTTAGCAATAGATACATTTTTTTTATCAATTCGTGATGAAACATAATCTGTTTTCGACATTTACTTAAAGGCTTAAAACAAGAATAAAAAAAACATAACCACTCCTCAGTGTAATATCGGTCAGACTCCACACTCGTCGTACGTGATTGACTTGTACTCTGCAAACAAGTGGCGAGTTGCTTTGGTTTTTTGTTTTACGGACACATCATAAACATAGCATCACGTTACAATTTTTACTAAACTGTTATCATTATATAGAAACCTTAATACTAGCATTTTTAAAGGCTTCTTTTTTATAAACTCGAATAAAGTTTGTCGCTGTTATAAGCATACTTGACGGTAATAACTCATCTAAGGGCCAAAGAAAAACAAATTAGTCACCAGTTAAAGTTGTCAGTGGATGGAGAAGGGCGCACAAAAACAACAGGACAGTCTGATCTCGAACCTAAGAACACTTTTTAAAAAGGTATCAATCTTAATGGGTAAAGAACATAAAAACAACAAATCTGGGTTTCGATTCTATCGTGAGTCTCATATAATTTTTCGGTCGTGTTATGTCGCTAGGTTTATCTAGAATAGGATACATTAATTTTAAACAACAGTGTGTGTATGGTTATACAGTGGGATTCCGTAAAAAAAATTAATTAATAAGTGGGGGAAAGGTTCAGATTACATATAGTCCATCTCTACCTATGTATACATACATACATCAAGTTCGGTGTAACATTTACGGAGAAATATGTACATTTGAACTGAACGATCAAAGAATATTCATTGAAAAGGGAAAACATAGAAATCCCCAAAGACAAAAAAAAAAGTAAGGAGTATATTTAAAATTAATGAATAATTTTTGTAATCGGACAAATTACTTAACATGAGAGTTATTTCACTGAAACGAGAGGCGAAAACACGACTAAATAAAGGAGAACAACGGTGGTATTATGGAATTATTATTTCAGTGAACATAGCTGGTGAAATCTGTAAAGCAGTTCAGTTTAATAGCAGTTAAAAACTTACCTAAAACAACCGTCAAAACAGTTAGGGTTGCATTCGTTTACACGTGGGAGTAATCCGGACATGCACAAACACTATCTACTTCCGCTTTCAAGAACATCATGCAGATAATGCCGGCTCGGCTACATGCGGTAACAAAATTAAGAGCTGTAATTCGAAATTATTTTTAATTGTAAGCATTTTAATTACAATTTTGTTAAATGTTTAAATAACACTATCTTTGTGTTTATCATCCCCCACCATAAATCTAAATGTTAAAGCAGTAGTTCGCTAGAGCTTCACACCGGAAGTTTATACCATATGATTTCTATGCGATGTTTTCTTTCTGCACGTGAATATCTTCGTAAATTAAAAGTTTAAATTATTGACGAACAGAGTCTATGATGCTAGTAGAAGCTATTCTGCCTCAACTATGCTACTTTCAGACCTGAGAAAAAAATAAGGAAGCATGTAATCACACCATCTACAACTGTTATAAATGTATGTCCGATATTCAAAACAAACATTACATAACTGCGTTTTTCATTGTGCGGCTGTGACAGTCGATAAATAACTTGCTTTTTTAAACTCTAGGCACTGAATTGTGGCTATGCTGGAGTACAGCTCTGAAGGGTTTTAGTCGAACAAATCGACTCCAGGATTTATTCTTTGTAAGCCTATTACTTATTCTATCGGTCTCTTTTGCCGAACTACTAAGTCATGGGGACGTAAACACACCAACATCAGTTGTCAAGCGACAGTGGGGGGGGGGACAAACAAAGACACACATAATCACACACACACACACACACATATATATATATATATATACAAGGTACTACTAAAGCAACGCGGACCCGAACGCGCAGTCGCGCGTCCGCGCTAGCTAGTCGTGAGTGG
>NC_069000.1:22389643-22397143 GCF_001194135.2 Octopus bimaculoides
TATATATATATATATCATACAAAACCACATTGAGAATATAAATCCAAAACCAGGTGGGGTGCTGGAAGAAAGAAAAAATACATCAATTCAAAACCAAGTGCCTCAAATAGTTGCACACCACAAGGTCCAATGGAATCTATTGAAGCAAGCCAACACATTCGCGGCATTACCACGGGTGATGGCGAAGCTAAGGCGTTGGAACAGTCAAGCAGCCTCACAGACATCACTTGGCACCTTGGTAAGGTGAGCCGCCAACGATAATAAGAACTTTGCCATTAGCGGCCCAGCTTCTTCAAACGCCACAGGCTGGAAGAAATAATTCACTGACAGGTTCTGATACTTAAGGATTTTGTTCTGTTCAGCTACAGTAGCAGTGACCCTCCCATTTACCACACCCTCCAGGTTGTGGGAGGAAGCAAAGGAGACAGAAACTGTAGCATCCCAGATGAGGTATTTACCTCTTACCCAGGGACAAAGGGTAAGACCATCTGACCTCTTTCCATTACTTTTGGATAATCCTGATCGCCCCACAACTGAGGAGATATTAATCTGAGCCAGGGCCCACTTAGCTTGGTGTCAAGCAGTGGTGTCAACCGGTTATCAAGCAGTGTATGGGACAGACACTGAAACACTCACATATACATATATGATGAACTTTTAGCAGTTTACCAAATCCACTCACAAAACTTTTGTAGGAGCTATAGAGAAAGACACTTGCCCAACAACCACTCTGAGACTAAACCTGACGTCATGCAGTTGGGAAGTAAATGTCTTATCACATTTCCCACCTCCATCTTACTACATTCCCCCCTCTTACTACATTCTACATTCCCCACCTCCATCTTCCACTTCCTTTTTGCAAACTCACAAAATTACTCGCCCTCTCCGATCCTTGGTCCACTTCACTGCATACACCCTCCCTATAATTTGGGTGTACACACCATCACATCTTCCCCATCTTATCTCCTCTTTCTCCCTCCCTCCCTCTCCCTCTCTCTCTCCACACTCTCTCTCTACTTCAGGTAAACTGGTTTCTCCTCTACTGCAAGATACCTAGTTCTGTCCCTCCATACTACTCCTCACCCTCACTTGAAGGAGTCTTGTCTTGCAGGTTACTGGGTGATTTCACTGCTGCTGGTGCCACATAAAAAGCACCGAATATACTCTGAAAAATGGTTGACGGCATGTAGAATAACATGTCAAAGCAGACAGTAGAACTTGGTGCAGTCTTCTGCCAACTCCTGTTGAACCTTCCAACCCATGCCAGTATGGAAAATGTACACTAAATTATAATGACAATCATGTTGAAGATGATCACACACATGCATTTTTCAGCTATTAATTAGGAGTGAAATTAAGCAATTTGAATAAATGTTTCATTAATAAATTAAATCTGATAATCTTATTATTAACATCCTGCCTTTTGTTTTATTATTTAACATCTTTGACTCTTTGGTTTGTATCATGCAGAAATGCTTCAATCTGATAAAGCTTTTTGGCAGACCACATTACCTGTTTCATTATTTGGAGCCATCATAATTAATATATATGAGTGCATAAATATAAACAAACTAACATTTAGAAATAATACATTTCTAAATCTCTCAGAGAGATTTATGCAGTAGTGATACGATGAAGTAGTTGTATGCTGTCAACTTAATGTGACAGTTCCCTGAAGGGAATAATACTACTATTGGTTAGACCTAGGAAGCTGGACCGCTTCCTGTCGGCCTTGACACATTTCCTGTGTTCTTATGTTTACAAGGAGAAGACAAACTAATTTGAGGTGCTTGTGTCCCCCTTGTAAACATAAAGACACAGGAAATGTGTCAAGGCCGACAGGAAGCGGTGCAGCTTCCTAGGTCTAACCAACAGTAGTATTATTCCCTTCAGAGGACTGTCACATTAAGTTGACAGCATACAACTACTTTAAACTAACATTTGTTTTTATAAGCTTCAAAATATGTATTAAATGATACAAATTAGATGATATTTTTTCAAACACAGAATTGCCATTAGAACAGCCAAAATACTGAGTAAATTACCCTTACAAAGCAGATAAATTTGTCAGTTACCAACCATGAGTGCATATATATAATTTGCTGGATATGGTTGCCAAAGTCTTTCAACATTAAATGGTGTAACTGCAGGACATGTTTTGTGTAGCTTTGTTCCCTTGTTATCCAGAAATTGATCTAGCATTAAGGTAGATATTGCAGCTATATGTTCTGTTTGGAAAGATGATTGGATATTGCAGTGCAACATAGGAAGGATGCAGTACCTAGATCCTTTTGGTGGCACAGAATGGAATCATATGACAATATCTTTTGGGTCTGATGGCTCATTATCTATACAAATGACAGCACATAAAAGCTGAATTTCAATTGGTTTAATGATCAGAATACCAAAAGCTTGAAAGACCAAATATTTAGAACATTGAATTATTTTGAAATATTTAAGGGGAAAATATGACAAACAGCTTTAAAAAACATTTTTATAATTTTAAAAAAGAGTTTATTTAAGAAACATATAGCATGTTTACCTTTTGTTATCATACCATGTCAAAATAACTACTTTAGGAGAAAAGAAGAAAAACAATCTTAAAAAAGCATATATTTACAGTTTTAAAATGGAGTTTGAAAAACATGTAACATATTTACTTCTTGTATTATGTTTCATCAGAATAACTATTTTAGGGGAAAAATAATAAGAAAAATAGTTTTAAAAACATTTATTTACAGTTTTAAAATGGTATTTGAGAAACGTAAGATATTTTTCTTTTTTATTATGCAAAACAAAGTCAAGTGAGATATGGTGAGCGTACTTATTTACAAAAAATAAAAATAAAAAGGGTATTACAGGGATACAGTTATTGAAGATGTAAGGGAAAATCTAAATAGTTTATTTTTTAAATTCATCTGTGTTTTTCTTTTTTAAAATTCTCTCATTGTTGAATATGTTCCTTCTCTCTTTTCAATACAAACATAAACATACCAAACAATTAAAAGGTTGAATTTGATATATTGAAAGCAGGTTTTATACATTTACTTATCTTCCTTTGCCTTCACTGTAAATTGCTGCATGATTCCATTATATGAAATTCAGCTTTTAATCATTTAATGTCTTTTATCACTTACTTGTTTCAGTCACTGAACCGCAGCCATACTGGGGCACCATAATGAAGGTTTCTAGTTGAGCAAATTGACCCCAGAACTTATCTTTTGAAGCTTGATATTTACTCTATTGGACCCTTTGGTCAAACCACTAAGTTACAAAGTTCAAAGAAACCAACCCAACACAAGCACCCCCCCCCCTCACACACGTGTGTGTGCATTCATATATCAATGGCAGAATTCTTTCAGTTTTCATTTACAAAATCCACTGTTAAAGCTTTAGTTGGCCCAAAGCTATAGTAGGAGACACATGTGCAAGGTATCATGCTGTGGGACTGAACACCCAAAATAATGTTGGGAAGCAAACTTGTTACCACACAGTTATATCTGTCTGTATTGAAAGGAAAGAAGGTAAATATTTAATAATGAGAGAGTTTAAAGAATGGAAGTATTCAGTAAATAAAACCATTTCACTCCTGTAAATACATTCATACATACATGCAAACATATACATACATTTATATGTATGTACATATATGCGTGATTTGTGTGTGTGTGTGTGTGTGAGAGAGAGAGAGTGAGAGAGGTCTCTATACAGTTTCCATATCAATTTTACTCTGAAAGTTTATAGTAGATGTCATCGAATAGGGCCAGACCCAAGACTTTATGGTTATAGGATGAGTTTCTTATCACACAGCCGTACCTGTTCCTATAGAGAAAACGGCAGGATGGTTATATCTGGAGTGCCTTTGATCATTTGATCTGTTCAATAAATGTTGATTCGGGTGGGTCTAAACAGAAATAACAATCAACCACCATTACCATCACCATCACCATCACACTAGAATCACCATTGTCCTTCTCCACCTGCAGCTCAACCATCAACATCATTGACAACAGCATTATCGCCACCACCACCACCACCATCATTCCACCTCGCCGTCACCACCACCACCACCACTACCACCACCAACACTATCACAACCACCACTACCACCAACCACCATTCAACCTCACAATCACCACCACAACCACCACCACCAACAACACCACTACCACTGCCGCCGCTGCTGCTATTATCTGCCATCATCAATACTACTTACTCACCCTGTATTCCCCATCCTGTCTTGAGGTAAACCATCTATTTCCAATCTACTGCTGCCTCTTTGGACCCCTCCCTGACCTCCACCCATCTCTAGGGATTAATCTGTTTTTCAGCAACGCATGATTCCTTTAAAATGCCATCATTAGATATTTATCAAATTATGATAGGGGATCCAAGATTTTTCTCGTCGTCGTCATCATCATCATCGTCATCACCATCAACATCCTCATCATCATCACCATCATCATCACCATCATCATTATCATCGTCATCATCATCATCACCATCTTCATCATCAATATCCTCCCCTCCTCCTCCTTCCACCTCCCTCATCACCACCACGTACCCATAGTCTACCATTGTTATTCTTAGTGTTGTTTCAGTAGTAAGGGCTGTGAGCAGTCAGAATCACAAGTGTGCTGGGCAAAATGTTCAGCAGCAATTTGCCTGTCTACACATTCTGAGTTCAAATTCTACCAAGGTTGACTTTAGCTTTTAATCGTTTCGAAGTTGATAAAACAAGTACCAGTTTGAAACCAATAATATTTCAGTAGAAGAAGATTTGTGAACTAGCAGAATCATCTGTGCAGTGGACAAAATTCTTAGTGGCATTTCTTTTGGCAATATGTTCTGGGATAAAATTCCTCTAAAATCAACTTTGCCTCTTACTCTTTCGGGGTCGATAAAATAAGAACCACTTACGCACTAATATCAGAGTAATCAAATATTCCCTTCCTCCAAAACCTCAGGACTCTGTGCCTGCAGTAGAATGGATTATTTAGCAGTGGTTCTGAACCAGGGTCTATATAAGATTTTATTGCTAAAGTTTATGTGCAATAAATTGGTTATACTAAGGCGGTGAGCTTGCAGAAACGTTAGCACGCTGGGAGAAATGCTTAGTGGTATTTCATCTGTCTTTACGTTCTGAGTTCAAAATCCACCGAGGTCGACTTTACCTTTCAACCTTTCAGGGTTGATAAATTAAATACCAGTTGCGTATTAAGGTCGATCTAATCGACTGACCCGTTCCTCAGAGATTTCAGGCCATGTGCCCAGAGAAGAAAAGAATAAATTGGTTATACTTCAACAGAATATTTTAACAATTTTTTTATGCAATATTATAAATATTTATGCAATTCCTAATAATTATAAAAATTCAGTAGGATTTTTTTTTTTATAAACATTGAATGGCTATGGGGGTCCAGTGGAGTAAAATAGGAATCAAAGGAGTCCGTAGGAAAAAGAATAGTTGAGAACCACTGATTTAGGCAATGGATGACAGTATAAAGTATAAGACATCTCTTTGGTTATCATCTCTTTGTAATCTTGATTCAAGTCTCACTGAAGTCAACCTTGTTTTTAACTTTCACGAAGAACAATAAAAAGTATGTACCTGTTGAATTTTTGTGGGTTCATCAATGCCTTTCATCTTTCAGGGTCAATGAAATAAAGTACCAGTCATATACTGCGTTAATTTGGTCAAGTACACACCTATGTACTGGTCTTGAGGGGCTGCAGTTCATGAGTGAGATGACAAAAGACCACAAGTGGTGGCAAGATGTGCCGCACAAAACCTGCTCAACCTAAATAGGCATCGTAAACTGGACATAAATTGGTGATGATGATGATGACAATGACGGCAACGGTGATGATGATGGGAATAATGGTGATGATAATGATGACATTGTCAATGATGATGATGGTGTCACCGCTGCTGCTGTGATGACAAGGATGATGATGATGAAGAGGAGGAGAAGGAGGAGGAAAACAATGACAAGAAGATGATGATGATGGTGTTGATGATGACAACAACAGCAAACGATGATAATGATAACAATGACGGTGATGTTGATGATGAAAGTGGTAGTGGTGGCAATGATGAAAGTGGCAGAAGTGGTGGTGGTGGTGGTATTAGTGATGGTAGTGGTGGTGGTGGTGATGAGTTATCATTCAGGCATCTATCGTTATTATTGACAATGTTATTGTTATTAGGTTATTCAACAGTCTGTTATTCCACAAGGATGGAATCAAAATCAGATATGGCAGTTTCTATGTTTAATTAGTGTCTACACAGGCTATATATCTATTGAGCTGAAGGTGGAGAAGCCATAGTTGGCCAGGATGATTGTATTTCAAACTGTAGACTGAAAGATTCATGTTTCAAATCTCATTACTATTGCTTCACTTTATTTGTAGACAAAGATGCTCTACTCTCAAATGATTCCACTCCACTTAACTGTAAATAAGTACCATGTGATGGTTCTAGAAGTGAGATAGTTATCTAGATAAAGATTTTTGGAGCACATGCTCATAGGTAATGAGATAAAATCTGACACTGGTATTTCATTGTTCCTCTGAGAATAGTATTTTGCAAAAAAACCCCAAAAAAACCCCAACGCACTGCCTCGTCTAGGAATTGAAACCACAATCTCATGAATGTCAGTGCAGCACTCTAAGCACTAGGCCACGTGCCCTCATATATATAAATCCTCCTCCTCCTCTTTAGAAATATTCCATTATACATCTGTATCCCACATCTTACCTGCTAAGTGTGATGAAGCCAAAAGTAAGGACATACACCTCTGGTTCAAGGAATGTTCTTGAAGATATTCATGCTATAAGTAATTGTTGTTGTTGTTTTAGCATTAGTTCCATCTAAACTGAGTTATAATTTCAGAAGGAGCTAAGCAGGAACCAAACAGGGAGCTCTTCGTAGTAATTCAATCTGCTAGAAATAGCAAGCAAATCTCTACCAAAACACACTTTACTGTCTTAAAATGAAAGAACACATTTCTTCATGTAATCATACTTACAATTATGTTTGGAAAGATGGTAAGGTTATAACTGGAATGTATTTGGTTATAGGTGTGCTCAGTTAGAGCCCATCTGAGGCTATATCATAAAAACAGTGACCACCATACTATCACTATTGAAGCTCGTTTTTTGTTTTTATTTGCATTTGCTCTATTTTATTTAGCAATTTCATATCTTTTGATAACTACAATTTGAATTGTATGAATTATCTCAGGTGACCCACGTATTAGAAACCAACTATGTGGCACCTTAGACAAATATCTCCTGCTATAGTCTTGGGCCAGCTAAAGTCTTGAGAGCAGATTTGGTAGACAGAAACTGAATGGAGCGCCTGTTGTGTGTGTATGTATGCATATGTATGTATATATATATATATATATATATATACTGGAGTAAGCACATAAATGTGCAATAAGGAGGAATAAAAGAGTACTCAAATACCAGAGGTAGAGTAATATGCTTTATTTA
>NC_069000.1:22399643-22416964 GCF_001194135.2 Octopus bimaculoides
GTGTTTTCCGATGCGATGTGAACTATAGGTGCAAGTGTGGCTGTGTGGTAAGAAGTTTGTTTCCCAACCACACAGTTCAGGTTTCAGTCCCTCAGTGTGGCATCTTGGGCAAGTGAGTGGATTTGGTACACAGAAACTGAAAGAAGCCTAATGTGTGTATATATATATATATATATATATATATATATATATATATATATATATATATCTACACGCACATATAAATATACATAAAGACAGGGCAAGCTGACAGAATCGTTAGCACGCTGGGTGAAATGCTTAGAGGTATTTCATCTGCAGTTACGTACTGAGTTCAAATTCCATTGAGGTCGACTTTGCCTTTCAACCCCTCAGGGTCAATTAAATAAGTATCAGTTATTATTATTTACATTTGATGGATATTTGTCCTCATCTTGTTTGTTGTTAACACAACATTTCGGCCGATATACCCTCCAGCCTTCATCAGGTGTCTTGGGGGAAATTTCGAACCTGGGTTCTCATTCCTAAGGTATTTTTCGATGTTGTTATTATTATTATTCAGGTCACTGCCTGGAATGGAACTCGGAATCTTGGGGTTAGTAGCCCGCGCTTAACCACTACACTGTATACCCGTGGGTATATCAGCCGAAACGTTGTGTTAGCAACAAACAAGATGAGGATAAATATCCGTCAATTGTAAATAATGTAACTAATGTACTTTTGTGACTTGCTCTTGATCTCAACTATGGTGTTAAAATGGTGACCTGAAGAGATGGAAGTCCACAGGTGTTAAATCTGGTGGATAGAGTCGGTGCAGAAGTGATACCATGTTGTTTTTTGTGAGAAACTCACGAATGAGGAGAGCTTAGTGAAGAATCCAATTCTTTGCACTCCAAAGATCTGGCCACTTTCGCCAAATGTCCTCTCTCAAACACTTCAAAACCTCACAGTAGAACTCTCGATTGATGGTCTGGCCCTAGGGAATGAATTCTTGTTGCACAATGCCACATTTCTGGGGGTGATGCTTGTGACAGTTCTTCCAGATCATTCATCATCTTTCAGGGATATTCTTCCACTTTTGAAGCACATGTGCCACTCAAAACATTGCCTATTGCCTCATCACTGTAAGCTTGCCAAAGCATGCTCAATGTCTCTCACAACTTTCAGAGTAAACACAATGATATCACTCAGTACACTGCTTCATGAAAGTCACTGCTAGCTCTCACTGTGCACACAATCATGTGCTGCCATCTGTTGGTGCTCGGCAGAACTAGCCTGGAAGCATTTTGATACCACCTTCTAGATTTGAAAAGTTTGATGTTGTGATAGTATATTTTAAAAATGACATTGTAGAATAGGTGTGGAAGTTCAGGTCTGGCTGGTTTGAACATAAAACAGGTAGAATATTTGAGCCAGATACGGCCAGTTTAAATGTCCCCTCCTTAAACAGATAGAATCCTAAACTTGTTTCCTATAATTTTACAACAGCTTGAATATTTATTAACCCACGTCTTCCTCCTTTTTGTTTCATATATAGATACATATGTACATTGTGAGTCACTTCCTCATCTTCTTGTTGATATCTTTTGACTCCTCATCTTTTCTCAACATTATGATTTCTGTCTCATACCATTTTGATGATACTGTTCCTAAGTAGATTGTTTATAGGATATTTCTTACATGCAATTTGGATTTAAGAATCTTGGCTGTGTTTAAAAAGCCTACTTCCCAACCATGTGGTCTCCAATTCAGTCCCATTGTGTAGGACCTTAGGCAAGTGCCTTCTACTATAGCCCTTGGTCAATCAAAGATTTGTAAATGTATTTGGTAGATAGAAACTGAAAGAAGCCTGTTTGCATTTATATCTAAATCTATACCTGTATATCATCAAAAAATTCATAAATCAAAAAAAAAAATGCATTTGTATATTTGACATTTGCCATATTTCATTCCATAACCATCATTTCTGAAGAACGCAGTGTTACATAACCGAACTGTTACCTAACACCCTGTTGAACCTCTAGTGTGAAACTGATTAGTAAGATCAGCCATAATGGATATACAGGGTGTCCACAAAAGATTGACACCATTTCATAGTCTATTAACATAGTCAATTCTCAAATGATCTCAAATTTTAACAAAATGTGTAAAAACTAATTTTTGTCCTTTCTTTTCAGGATGAAGAATGATGTTCACTAGAAATGAAAAGGCGTTTTGTGTGCTAGAATATGCTTGAATACAGTTAAACAAGAATGTGCAACATGCATTTTCAAGAAAATTCAATAAAAACACATTTCTCAATACTAAATCATATCCTAATGCGACTACAAAATATTTATAAAATTTGCACTAAAGGATCTAGTTGATTCTAGTCTTTGGCGTAAAGCTTTAAAATCATCCATGACCAGATGATTGACTTTACTTCTATTCCTTCCCTGAGAATATCTGTTATGAGCTTCATTTAGAATGAAGGGATTAATGCTATTACAATCAAAATAAAAAAGAGGATCTCCTCTTGAAAAATGACTCTTTTTATTTATACATCTGCTAACCTGTCTCTTTCAGATGGTAACTTCAGTCTTCCATGCTGCAGTGCATTATCTAACATTTTCTGAAATCGTAAGCAATGTTAGACAATACTTAATATATGAGTAGGGAACTAGATTATATCATCATCATCATCATCATCATCGTTTAACGTCCGCTTTCCATGCTGGCATGGGTTGGACGATTTGACTGAGGACTGGTGAAACCGGATGGCAACACCAGGCTCCAATCTAATTTGGCAGAGTTTCTACAGCTGGATGCCCTTCCTAACGCCAACCACTCAGAGAGTGTAGTGGGTGCTTTTACGTGTCACCCGCACGAAAACGGCCACGCTCGAAATGGTGTCTTTTATGTGCCACCCGCACAAGCCAGTCCAGGGGCACTGGCAACGATCTCACTCGAAAATCCTATGGGAGCCAGTCAGGCGGTACTGGCAACGGCCACGCTCAAAATGGTGCATCTCATGTGCCACCCGCACAAGAGCCAGTCCAGGGGCACTGGCAACGATCTTACTTGGCTTGCCGGGTCTTCTCACGCACAGCACATTTCCAAAGGTCTTGGTCAGTAGTCATTATGCCTTTTTTAAATCAATATTCACAAACTTGTCATTTTCTTTTCACAGTTCAACAAGGCCATCTTTGGTCATTCATTCCTCTGCTCATTTTTTTCTCTTTTTATAGCATTTCTGTTTATCAAACATTAAATGTTTTAGGTACAGATGTTGGTATATCCCTTGGTCAGTAAAAAATATGAAATTGTATGGTGATTTGAAACAGCATTTCCTATTAATTTGTCCTTGATATAAGACAAGTTTTTCCCATTAGTTAACTGCAATGATACATTGCCTTTGATATACAACCACGGTTGACCAATCTAGCTGTCCCAAGGACTACCTACAATCATAGTTGATCAATCAAGTTGTCCCGTTGTCTACCTACAATCATAGTTGACTAATCTAATTCTTCCATTTATTACCTAGTCATAGTTAACCAGTCAAGTTGTTCCAATGTCTATTCACAATAATATTTCATCAATCTATTGTTCCACCAACTACCTAATCACAGTTAACCAATCAAATTATCTCATTGGCTATCTACAGTCATACTGGACCAGTCAAACTGTCCTACTGACTACCTACAATCCTAGTTGTTCAGTCTAGCTGTCCTGTTTATCTACAATCATAGTTGACCAATCAAATTGTCCTAATACCTTCCCAATCATAGTTGACCAATCTAGTTATTTTTCTGACTACCTACAATCATTGTTAGATAATTTGGTTGTCTCACTAAGTATCTATCAAATATTGTCAAATGATTAGCTTGACTCGGGAGTCACTAAGCACAAAAACACTTTTGTTACTGCTACAGTTGCTACTACTACTAACAGCACCACTGTTATTACTAATACTATTGCTGATACAGTGAAGTTTCGGTGACCTCTGTTGATACCACCACCGCCACCCCCTCACCACCACCACACCCCACCTCACCGTCATTATCGTTACTTCTATAACCAATGCTTGTTGCAAGATCCCATGTACTTCTTTGTTCTATCGCTTCAATTCATGTAGTAGTGTTCATTATTGATGTTAGTTCTTAAAAGAAACACTTCAATAATCCGCATCCCTACCCCTGCCCACCAACTATTGTTTCGAGATTCTCTTCATGTAAGTATGAAGTGGAGCTATCAGTTTTTTAATCAATGTAATCAATAGACCAGATCAAATTCTCAGGTAAACCCTTCAGTTTCGATTATTTATCTCGTTTATTCCTACATGTATATTGTTAGGTTCACTTTTATCATTTAAGACCACCATTTTTTAGTATTATATTTCATCCTTCCTGGGTTATATATAAGCCCATCATATATATAAAATAAGTACCAGTTGAGTACTAGGGTTAATATATTTAACTCATCCTCTCCCACAAAGCTGCTGGCCTTGTGCCAAAATTTGAAACCATTATTATTATTATTATTATTATTATTATCATCAATATTATCTCAGGTTTTGTTGGAACTCCTTGAATTTTGCATGTGTAGGCTTGCAACCTGCAGCCTATGGTACAGTGCTATTTGTTTGTTTCAACTATCTAATACTTTCCTAATTATTCTGTGTCAAGGATGCAAACCTTTTGTAACGGTTCTATTGGGCACTCGATTCTGATTTCCTTTATATTCCTCTTGAAGCCTTCTGATACTCTACCCAAAGACCCAACAATAATTGGCACTGTCTTCACCTTCTTCATTTTCCATAGCTGGGCTATTTCATACTTAAGAGGACCGTATCATCATCAGCACATGGATGATGGGCTTTGTGTATTGATAAGAGTTTTCTCTTCTTGTCCAACTCCTTTAGCTAATCCTCTGTCCACTTCAGAATTCCAACATCATACTGAACTGCTATGACTGTGCATGAGTCTATTGCCAAAATTATGTTTCTAGTATTCAGCTTTGAAACCAATATTTTTCTCGCTAATTGCAATTACTCTTTCTTTGTCTTGTCTTTCATATCATTGTGTTTTATTCCATGTACCTCAAGTATTCCTAGGTATTTATGTCTGGATTCAGGTTCAACTGCCTTCATCATTTCACCAATTGGCATACATATGTCTTCTGTCCTGACAAGCTTTCCTCATCTTATCACCATCGTTTTGAAATTATTATTATTATTATTATTATTATTTTCCTTAGCATCTTTTTTCAATCCTGTTTCCATTTCTTGCCGATGGGAGGGAACATGTGGAAGGGGTAGACCCAGGAAGACATGGGACAAAGTAGTGAGAGAAGATCTTCAGATGCTGGACCTCACTGAGGAAATGACAAGGGACTGAGTCTCCTGGTAATTTGCTGTGCATGAGAAGACATATCAAGCTAAGTAAAATCATGGTTGTCCTTCCATTAAGGTATGTCCCCTGCATCCCTCTCCAGCTGAGTGTTTCTAATTTTGCGGGCTTGTGAGTACTGGTGTCATGTAAAAAAACAGCCATACTAATGCCACATAAATGCACCTATGCTGGTGCTGCATAAAAACACCCAATACACTCGGTAAAGTGGTTGGTGTTAGGAAGGGCATCCAGCTGCAGAAACCATGCCAAAACAAACATGGAGCGTGGGCAGCTCTTCAGCTGGTTGCTCCTGTCAAACCGTCCAACTCATGCCAGCATGGAAAACAGACATTAAATGATGATGATGGTGAGGATGATGAGGATGACGATGATGATGACAACAATGAAGATGATAATGGTTGTTACATAAATATTGATTTCTAACAGAGGCACAAGGCCACATATCTATGAAAGATTTTATCAACTCCAGTACTTGACAGTTATTTTATTTGACAAAATTCTGGAAAGATGAAAGGAAAAATTGACTTTCATTGATTTTCAGAGTGATTTGAATACAGGATGCAAAAGATTTCCCACAAACTTTAACATTATTACAATTACAACAAGGGTGGTGGATAAGGAAAATATTTAAGATCTGGACAAAATGCCTTGTAGTATTTAGTTTTGCCAAGTTAGAAAGAGACAGATAGATAGATAGATAGATAGATAGATAGATAGAGAGGGAGAGAGAGAGGGAAGGATGGAAGGAGAGAAAGACTGACAGAAAGAAAGAGAAAAAGAGAAAGAAAGAGTAAGTCCTAGAGAAAGAGAGAGAGAGAGAGAGTTACAAAGTGAAAATGGTTGACAGAAAGAACAGGATGTTGTACAATGACAGCTAAGATCAATGAAATCGACTATATTCTGAGTTCAAATCCTGCTACAGTTGATGAACCTTTATTGTCCTGTGAACAATAAAACAATTCCACAAAATAAATTAAGTACCAGTCATGTACTGGGATTGATTGAAGTACCAACAAATAATTGTGTTTGGTAAAGCTATAAAATAAACTCTTCTTGTCCTTATTGTTACTGCTAGTTGTAGTAGTGGTGGTGGTGGTAGTGGTAATAGCAACAGCAGCTGCCGTAGAGGGAAAGGTAGGGGTGTTCTTGTTGTAATAATTGATGTTGTTGCAGCTGCATGCTCATTTATATATGCATATATGCACACAGAGAAATGGGTACGCTCAAAAGAGTTCAGAGATATACTGCATATATACATATTTATATACATACATATATATATTAATGAGTGCATGTGCGTGTGTATACCTTCATACACACACATATGTATGATGATGATGATATACATATATGTATGTATATGTATATATGCATGTGTATGTATACAGAGTGAGCCAAAAAATACACACCAAGACATTTGACATGTTACTTATATTACATTATTATTATTCATTTTGTATATCATGTAGAAGTACACGTGTATTTATCATTATTTTATTTATTTTATTCAATTTTAGAAAAATTGAAGCATGTCTTTGACAATTCTGGAGTGTGTTGAACTTCTTTCTATATGACTTTTGGTCCACCCTGTATAAATACATACATATGTGTGTGTGTGTGTGTGTGTGTGTGTGTTACGCATGCATATAGTTGTGTGTGCACTTTTATGTATGTGCATTTATTTATTGATCTACTTATCTGTCTGTCTATCTATCCTTCCCTCAATCCATCCGTATGCATGCATGTATATATGTATGTATGTATGTATGAGATTGGAGCATGGTGCAGCCCAGTGGCTTGCCAGACCTCAGTCAAACCATCCAACCCATGCCAGCTTCGACAGCGGATGACAAACAACGATGATGATGCTATATATATATATATATATATATATATATATATACATATGTATATATCTATCTATCTATCTATCTATCTATATATATATATATATATATATATATATATATATATATATATATCTGTTAGTTTGTTTTTATGCTGAGTTATAACAAACATAATTTTACATTAAATTGAAGCATTACTCAATGCATTTTGGCAACCTGATCAGTAACGGCCGTAAGACATGTTATGTTACCTATTTTGTTATGCGCACATGTGAACGCACACACACACACACACAAACTCGCAAGCTCACATACGTACACACACGTGCGATCACTCACACAGTCAATTGCACACACTAAGAAACATATATACACATGCATGTATTTATTTATGAAAGAAGGTACGAGTGTGAAATCAACTTGAAAACCATTTATTTACGTATGGTCAACGCATATACCCACCGTTTGCAAGTCTTCGTCATTACTTTATACATACATACGGCCGGCCGTTGTACGTGTAACATCATTATTCCTCCCTGTGCCTGTGAAATCTTGTATCCCGGCTGTAAGGTCTTATTTCCATATACACCAGCTTAATTTAATTCGTCCTTGGTCGAAAGATATTTGTTGTTATGTCCTGTCTTACTATTTTTATTGTATTTGTGTAACATTGTTCGTTTTTTTTTTTCCGTCCTTGTTTCTGTATACATTCGCTGTTTTCTTCCAAGGAACCTAATGCTTTTAGCTTAGTTTTTCCTTGGGGCTGGCCAGATTGGAGCAATATCGAGAATAACCAGCCGAAATTGCAAGGATAATCTGGATCTCGACTGAAGAGAGAAAACTCCGAATGACTTGTCCTTGTTTTCTTTGTATCGTCTATCTGTATGTTTTGTCCCTTTCGTGTATCACCTAACTGTCTGGATGTTTTGCGTCCTTGTCCCATTTTGTATTAGTTATACATATATATACATTTGCACATACATTAGACAGTAGCAGGTATTTTCTGTGAGATTGGTAAAAGCACATCCTTAACATAGCTAGGACCACATCCCAATGACTCTCCATTTTCCTGAAGCCCAGAAGATACTCCACTCTCCATCAATTATCGTTACATTACAACGGCAGTTACCAAAATATGCTTGCACCACAGACTGATTTCATGCAAGATAATTTTTCCACACAACGTTGGATCACACGCTTAAGAGAACGCAATCACGTGCATTACAATTTATCTATTACATTTATACCACGTCATTTACATCTATAAAAAACACTTTGCAGACTGCCATATTCTTTTACGTGTTTCAGTGATGTGACTGCGGCCTTGCTGGAGCACTACATTTTAGTCTAACAAATCGACTCAAAGACTTATTTCTTAAGCCTGGTACTTGTTCTATCAGTCTCTTTACCTAAGTTGCAGGGACTTAGGTACAAACACACCAACACCGGTTGTCAAGCAGACACAAAATCATGTATATATATATAAACAATATATGAGTATATGCATATATATGTACATACCTTCATCTACATGTACATATAGATACATATCTGGGTACATGATGTTGCAAAAGAACATGGACAAAATGATAAACAAGGTACAACAAACAAGCAGGCCACATAGAGAACATATCCCTCATCAGCCGCCATAATTAAAACACCGGCGTTTCGAAGAGCCAGGGCAGGACGCATCGCCAAAATGGCTCTTCCCACGAACACAAATTAAATTTTTTTCGTGGAGGATAGTGGCGGACGGAAAACAAGACAGGAAAACGAAACGGTGAAATAAACAAACAAAAAGGCTGTACGAACAGACGTGGAGAAGTGTGTGTGTATTGAACGCTGTGAAGCACGAACTGGAGAGGCGAAGAAGTGCGTGCGAAGCTTGGGGAGTCCAAGACCGAAAAGAAATAGCAATCGGACACACGTGACCAGCGAGTGGTAGGGAGAAAGAGTAGCAGAGGGAGAAGAAAGGGAGGAAGTAGAATATAAGTGAGCAACGAGAGGTAGAGAGATAGTAGTAGTGACGGTGAAAGGCGAAGGACGAGAAACGAGAGATAGAGAGAGAGAGAAATAGTAGTGACAGGGAGAGGCGAAGAACAGTATAGGGAAGAATGAGAGGGGGAGAATGATATAGAGATAGAGAGAGTCGCGTTAGAAAAATAGTTCAAAACTTACTATCTATCTATCTATCTATCTACACACACACAAAGGACACTTTATTCCGTCTACCAAATCCACTCAGAATGCATTAGTTGGCCCGATGCTATAAGAGGACACTTGGCCAAGGTGTCGCGCAGTGGGACTGAACCCAGACCCATGTGGTTGTGAAGCAAGCTTCTCCCTATACAGCTACGCCTATGTCAAAAAATTAGAAATATAATTTAAAAGTTTATCTTTTCTTATTTCTTTATTGCCCACAAGGGGCTAAACAAGGACAGACAAACAGATTAAGTCGATTACATCGACCACAGTTCGTAACTGGTACTTAATTTATCGACCTCGAGAGGATGAAAGGCAAAGTCGACCTCGGCGGAATTTGAACTCAGAACGTAACCGCAGACGAAAGACCGCTAAGCATTTCGCCCGGCATGCTAACGTTTCTGCCAGCTCGCCACCTCTTTATCTTTATCTTTTCTGTACGACCTAGTATCACACGATGCCCGACACAGTGCTTGGCGACCCCTGCACTACAAATCTCATCGGAAGTCTACAATAGAGGATTACTTTGATCACATTTGGAACGGAGTTGTTGCTGCACACTTAGTCATACAAGATTGTGCCTAGTAAAAAAGTCCCATGCCTGATTGTCTTTAACCATAAGCGAGCTACGTCTTCCCTCTGCATCCCGGAACTGGCTGGGTTCATGCCATCTTCACTCAACCATTAGTCCCAGTCGTCTCTCTTTTCTCATGATACTTTTTGTACCCAATCTCTTAGGCCCCACACAATTCACTACACTCAGCATTTTCTCTTCAGAATCTCGTGTAGATTTCTCTTGATTACACAATTTGTCCAACTGGAGGTCCATGAGATGGTTACTAGGTCCGCTAGAAATAACAGCCAAATCTCGCTCAATACATAAATGAATTGACACAAAATACATGAGAAGATAAAGAAGAAAATCTTTTTAAATATTTACCTTTGAAAAGGCATTAATGAAATGAGATTGGTTGAATTTATGTTCAATGAAGTGGATTTTTATCTTACTGAGACAGACAGTGATTTCATGTTTCTCATTTTGAATAGTTTGAGGTACCTGCCTCAGTGTGTAAGGGTTGATACGAGTGAAGAAAGTAAGGAAAAAACCTCGGACAATTTAAATGAAAAAGCTCGCAACATGTTTGCATGCGCGCGTATGTGTGTGTGTGTGTGTGTGTGAGAGAGAGAGAGAGAGAGAGAGAGAGAGAGAGAGAGAAAGAGAAAGAGAGCAAGATAGAAAGAGAAAGAGAGCAAGATAAATAGAGAGAGAGAGAGAGAGATGTTGTACATAACATTCTTAGTCCCAAACACATTGTACACTTATAACCAAAGCTGTATTGCCAAACTGGGTTTGCAGCTATGGTGATTGCATGAAAATTATCGAACAATTAATGAAGCAACTACTTTACTTTATTAGAGCCTAGCATAAAAGCTACACTCTGTGCGGACATTTAGGCTAGGTCCTATGGAGGACGAATTGAGCCGACTACAAACACCAGATTAGCTTAACTATAATATATCTATAATGATTATATACCCCACTTGTGTTTGAACAGATGTTTAGGATGGATGAGAATTAATACATCTTTCTATTGTTCCAGTCCCAAGTTGAATTCCAACTGTTGACCATTTTGTCCCAAAGTTCTTGCAGGGACGTAAAATTAAGGGATTAAACGAGATTTATCTCCCCCTTCATCTCTGACGTCATGTGACGAACGCCAAGGGGGCGTGAATTTGCCAAGTTTTACCTGCAAGGAATAGTTTTTGAATCCCAATCCTGGATGTCAAGAACCAAACGAAGGGCAGATTTTCAATCCTGAGGTCATTCTCATTCCAAAAGAGCAAATGAAGAGTTACATACGGGGGTGGCAGACAGACAGAACTTACTGTTTAGTATTATCAAACATTTTAAGAGCAGCAAACTTGTTTTATTTAAACACTTACCAAGTTTATAACCCTATTCTCTACATCTACCCACGGACTGAATGTTGAGTAACCGTTGTTCGTGTTCATAAGGCAATGAGTGGCATATTGGTTAGCACACCGGCGGCATTTCGTCCACGTTTGCAATCTGAGTTCAAATTTCACTAAGGTCGATGGTTCCCTTGATCCTTTTCTTGTTGATAAAATAAGTTCCAGTCAAGCTTTGGGGTCAAAATGTTCGACTACTCGTTCCACCAAATTTCAAGCCCTGCTCCTACAGTAGAAAGGAATAGTTCATGTACGATTTTTATTTACCGATCCTTGCTATCATATCCCCTTGCAGTTACACGATTGTTTATAATAAAATATTCTGTATGAATCTATCGAGAGTAAAGTATCGTTTCTGGTTGGAACCTCCAGGTTTCCTGTCCTGAAATTGCCTGGCTAAGAGTTCATACGGTTGGAGGAACAATACCGGACACCTTGTAACTATGTTATGGTACCAACCAGCATGTTACAGAGGGTGTTTAAGAACTCAAAGGTTCATAAAACGGCAGACCCACACAACTGTGTCCCCGACCTTTGTTTCCTGATAAATAGTTATATTTTTAAAGAAAATTTCTATAAATACTATAAAATAGTTATATTTTTAAAGAAAATTTCTATAAATACTATAAAGTAGTTATATTTTTTTTATAAAATTCTATAAAATAGTTATATTTTTAAAGAAAATTTCTATAAATACCTCTCAGATTGTGTAGATTACGATTATACCGGAATGTAATGAGGAAAAAAAAAAAAAAAGATTATAGCAGCGACTCCATCTAAGAATATCTGAAGAAGGAATTTTATTCCGAAATATCATCGGACTATGGATGACTAAATTACAACAGGTATATAGTCCATATTTTGTATTATAGTGCATTGTTGTACCATTCAAAACTTTTTATTCTTAAAAAAAAAAAGAAACTCTCGCGAAATTACACACATATTTACTGACATACATAACATATATTTCCACAAAATGGAATTTGAAATTCTGGAAATAAATTGAGATGTGTGTCAGTATATATGTGTGCGTGACCTCTATTTTCTTCACATTAAATTCCGATATAGTCGTAATGTACGCTATCTAAGAGGTATTTGTAGAATATTTCCTTCAAAGATATCTATTTTTTCTTAAAGTTATGAGGAACCAATTGTGTGGAGGGCACAGCTGTGAGGGTCCGCTCAATATATCCCCACAAACACCAAAAACAAGGTGAAGATGACTCTGACTTCACTCTAGTCTTCAGGTGTCCGGGTACGTCCCCCGACGCACACATTCCCTAGCCTCTAATCACCGCGAAAGGTTGAAAGAGACTGAATATTATTTGCAACGAATGTCTTGGAGAAAACGTTTCCGATATTATGACGTCATAATGACAATATGAAGAAATAAAGAAATCTCTGGATTAGACGAGAAATTCTTGAATGAATTTCGTACACAGATGCTGCACGCTCACAATAGCACACTCATATGTATACAAACAAATATTTACATATATACTGTGTGTATGTATGTGTATGTGCGAGCGCGTTTGTGTGTATGTGTGTGGGTGGGTGTTTGTGTACACATGCCTGTATATGTGTTTTGTGTGTGCATGTATGTTTGTGTGTATGTGTGCATACCTATCTCTTTGTAAATAGATACAGATATAAAGGCGGTGAGCTGGCGGAATCGTTAGCATGTCAGACAAAATGCTTAGTATTATTTCGTTGACCTTTATGTTCAAATTCTGCTGAACTTGATTTTGCTTTTTATCTTTTCCGGGTCCATAAAATATGTACCAGTTGAGCAGTGGGATGTATATAATGGACTTAACCCCTCCCCCGAAATTACTGGCCTTGTGTCAAAATTTGATATCAATATAAACAAACCTAGATGAAGCAAACTGGCAGGACTGCTAGCATGCCAGGCAAAATGCCCAACAGCATTTCTTTCTTCTTTACCTTCTGAGTTCAACTGCTGCTGGGTTTGACTTTGTCTTTCATCCATTTAGAGTCAATAAAGTAAGTACTAGTGGAACACTGGAGTCGATGTAATCATGTTTCCCCCTCCACTGAAATTGCTGGTTTTGTGTCAAAATTTGAAACCAGTATATATATACAGGTATATGTGTTTATGTGTGTGGATTATTTGTGTATGTAACTCTCCACTTGTCTTCGTCACCCACTAAATTCTTGGGAGTATTATGAAGGAATATTCCTCAAGCCTGTCTTCCATTGGATCCCGTCACAATTAACCATCTCCATATGATTCAACTGGAACCTGAAAAGAGACCAACCAAGTTCATAGATGTTATCCAAACAACTCGCTCATGGTCCCCCACTGGGTTTCCCCTCAGTTGTTTTTGCATTGATTCTTTCCTGAAACATTTTTACCACGTTTCTGTAGTATCAGAGCTGTTATCTCTCAATTCAGAGAAGTAGAGGCCCTACCAGGAACACCTCTCTGATGTGCAGGCTACACACTCAATAGAGTAACATATCTCCAAAGACTATTCATAAAAAACCCATTTTGACCGTTTATATTCACGATCGTATTCCTTCGATTATTACCCAAGAGGACCAGAACTGTTCCTGATTATTCTACTTTGCTCCACAATGGTTCACTGTCTGTTGTTATAAGAGGTATTCACTGATTTTTAATCAAGAAAGATCATGACAATAATTGATTATGCAACACCTCAACAAAGGATGTGGTCACGTGTTGGTGTGCAGAGAACTGCTACTGCTGATGTCCATATGTTTTTTGTGGCTGTGGTGATACTTCATTGTTGCTGATATGCTGAATACCTCAAGAGAAAGAGAAAACTCTGACTGTTTGATCCACCATTTAAGATAGCCTTGTGAGGTTTTCTTCAATTATATCACAATATTATCTTAATATACAAGAAGGAGCTGTGTGCTCAAAAGCTGTACTCTCTCGTGTTTCACACAAAATATACCATGTGGCAAGAGAAAGTCAAACCATTCTATTTGTATGAGAGTGCAAATGATTGTCAATGTTGTTGAAGATCCCTCCAGAGTGCAAAATACCTTTTAACTTGTTGCATGTAGATGTTTATCAGATGTTTGTTGTGCACCATCACTTGTAACCCAGAAGGAGGGTATGTTTTCTTTTTTACTTTCTATGTGCACTACTTAGTGGTTGTGGTTGGTGGTTGTGAGAACAATGTTACTTGTTTCTTCTATATCTCGTATGAAAGTGTAGTGAATGGTATGTTTATTATTTGGCTGTCTTGACTTAGATAGCTGCTTATTGGCGTATTTTACCTGTTTTCTACAAGTGGTCACATGACCATACCCGTTCATGCCAATTGGATGTTTTAAGTCATTGAAACAGACCGCTTGCCAGACCAGCAGATGTGAGGTCTGTTTCGAGCCAACAGATTGCTATAAATAAAGAATTTTTTTTGAGATAGCCAGAGAGGAGAGAATTGTTACCAGAGATATTTAACACCATGCTTTGTGTTTACCTTCACACATCAATGGGAACCAATGTATTTTTCTCAACAGAATTATTTGTATCTTTGGAACACAAGCACTACTATATTCTTTTTTTGTTAGTTTTGTCGTGTAATGTCTCACATTTTGAAACACTTGCAATTTGTATTTTTAATGCTTATGTTTGTTTCACTTGATATATTCCGGAAATTAAACATTTTAATATACAACATATACTTCACATTATTACATATACTCTACTTTAATGCAAAAAATATTGTGTTTATTGACTATCTTCAAAATGATCATAGCAACAATGGAAAGTTGAATGCCAACTTACTAAGGAAGTTTCAAAATTCTATCAAGACCTAACGCCCAGAAAAACTTGTTTCATTAGGACAATGCTTTTGCACACAATTCCGTGGTTTCAATGGCTGCTGTGCATCACTGGCTTTGCACTAGTTGATCACCGTCCCTATGTTAGGGATTTGGCTCCATCTGATTATCATCTGTTTCCCAACATGAAAAAATACTCGGCTGGGCACCAGTATTGATGTGATGAAGACGTCTTATCTGCAGTTGATGACTATTTTGACAAACAAGATAGCTTCTTTCACCATTGCAATCCAAGCACTGCAGCTACTGATGGAAATGTGTGGACAGTAAGAGGAACAATGTTTAAAAATGAACTTCATTTAGTCACATTCCTTGAGAGTGTCTTGCTCAGCCTATGAGCATTTCAGTCGAGCCTCATGATAATAAAAATTATTGTTATATCTGCATTTGTTTTATTGTTATCATTGAAAAAATCATCTTTTTTCATAAAATATTTGGAGCTGGGTTTGCACCACCTAAGCAAATTTTGTTCCTGTGCCACGGTGTGTGTGTGTTTGTCCCCCTGCCATTGTTTGACAACCGGTGCTGGTATGTTTATGTCCTTGTAACTTAGCAGTTTGGCAAAGAAGACCAATAAGATAAGTACTAGGCTTACAGAGAATAAGTCCTGGGGTTGATTTCTTTGACTAAAACCCTTTAAGGCAGTGCTCCAGCATGGCCACATTCAAATGACTGAAACAAGTAAAAGAAATAAAAGAAACAATATATATATATATATATATGTCGACGTATGAATGTATATATGTATGTGTGTGTGTGTTTGTGTAAATACTATGGATCAGCTTCTAGCTTTTATGTTCATACACATATTTGTATAATGTATTTATAAACACTTTGATGCTGTTAACAACAACCACACCTGTCCATCTTCAGTTTTACCTTTATTTTCATAAGCTCAGCTGAGGTGCTCCCTTAAGCCAACTCATGTTTACCTGGATTATGTCTCCGGTCATTAATGCTGAATTTTAGGTATTTGATCTGGTCTGAGCGTTAATCTGTCTGTATCTATAACATATACTTTGTGTGTGTGTGTGTGTACATATACACACACATATATATATATATATATATATGTATATATATATGTGTGTATGTAGAGATACATATAAGTGTACATGTCTATTTGTATTATACTTACATATATATTCTTTTATTCTTTATATACACACACACACACACGTATATATACATATACATAGTGTGATGGGTAAATTGTCACTATTTTATATTTCTAGTTTTATGCATGCACATTCTTTGTTTTTGATTTTGTCAACTACACAGTATTGTAGGGTGAGCTGGGCACCATGGCGCAATTCACTCTGCCAGAAATTTAGAAATGACAGGCTGCACAGCTTGGCATTCACGCTGGAAGCTCCACTACGAAGCTTTCAGAGTTTTTGAGTGTCTCTCTGAGTAGAGTGCATGTACCGAGAGTGATAGCAATCAAATATTCGGTCAACATCATGGTGTTTGTAGTGATCACTAGTGATGGCGACATTATGCCCCCATTCATCTTCTCACCTGGCCTCAGACTCAACACGGAGGCCTACATCAAGTGCCTGGAGGAGGTAGTGCTGCCCTGACTCAAGAGCGTGGCTGCTGGAAGACCCTATGTCTGGCAACAAGACTCTGCACCATGCCACAGAAGCTGGAGAACCCAGTCACGGCCATCTCACAATTTCTGTGACCACATCACCCCTGACATCTGGTCACTTGACTTCCCAGACTGCAATCCCCCTGATTATTATGTGTGGAGCGCAGTTGAGTGAGAGACCAACAAAACTCCTTTGTAACATCAAAGATGACCTGAAGGCAAGGATTATGGCAGCATTCATTAACTTGAACAAGGAGAACGTCCGGAAGAGTTGCAGGAGATTCCGAAGTCATCTGGAAGACATGATTGAAGCCGATCACGATTTTATTGAACAAATTTACTCTTTAGTATTTCAAGATATTTTTATGTAATTTTAGTAAATATAAAATGGGATGTCAGTGTTATTTTCAGTTTTGTGTAATTTAGACGACAATGTATTCATCACAGCCTCTGTGTGTGTGTGTGTGTGTGTGTGTGTGTGTGTGTGTGTGTGTGTGT
>NC_069000.1:22417097-22423202 GCF_001194135.2 Octopus bimaculoides
ATATATATATATATATATATATATATATATATATCATCATCATCATCATCATCATCATCATCATCATCATCGTTTAACGTCCGCTTTCCATGCTAGCATGGGTTGGACGATTTGACTGAGGACTGGTGAAACCGGATGGCAACACCAGGCTCCAATCTAATTTGGCAGAGTTTCTACAGCTGGATGCCCTTCCTAACGCCAACCACTCAGAGAGTGTGAGTGTCTGTGTATATATACATATATCCATTCAACAGATACAGGGATGGTTATATAGTTATGGAGTTTGATTTTTGTTTGATAACTTCCCCAATGTATGATACTTCCGACAAATATCTTCAACTATAACTTCACACTCTTGTGAGTGTGAATGGGTTGACAGAAACTACAGTGAAACTCGTCATATACATACATGTATATATAGTGAGACAGAGCAAGGGTTAAGGAAATATAGTCCATCATTTCATTCCACAGTCCATACAAAACCTGGTTAATAGAATACTTAGGTAAGAGAATCAGAATCCATATTTATTTAATTCATAGCACATTCCATACAAACTGAAAATCCAAAGCATTTTACCTGCATTATTCTCAGATTATAATATTAAACAGACTAAAGAATGAAGATGTAAGTATTACATATCATTATTAAAGGTCGCAATCATTTCAGTTAGTTAGAGAACTGTTTCATCAATTTGTATGTAAATCCATAAAATAATTAATTTATTAATGAATGAGGTTGCTGCCAGCCACCTTGTCAGATCATTGAAAGTTCGTCATCATCATCATCATCATCATCATGTATCATACATTTTTACAGTGCATTGATAGCACTACAATGAGAGTCTTCCTGATTTACCATGAGTTCTCCCATTAGATGAAGCTTTATTCTGTTACTTCATTTTGAGCTTCCCATAATATTTCCCTGACAGAGATATTCTGGTGGTTTACCATTACCTTTTTCAACTGGATCACTGTTGGCTGACCAGGAACCCATCTGCCCTTCGATGGTCTTGTTTTTTCTCTTGCTGGGTGTCCAGATGGCTCCCCCGCTTGAGTAGCTTATTACTCTTGTGAGGTAGCCAGTTTAGCTACAGATCACTCAACCATGAAACAGGTAGTAATGGTTCACATAGTACCAGTACCAGATCACATCAGCCTGTGATGAGATCCCTGATCTGGCATATAATACGTATACATTGCTGTTTCAAGTCCAAGGACTTGAGATACTAATATCCAGAAGGTATTCTACAACCTAATGTCCTTTAATATATTTGTTGGAAATTCTCAAAATTATACTTAGAAGGGCATCTTGGCATTAGGAAGGGCATCCAACTGTAGAAACTCTGCCAGAGCAGATTGAAGCCTGGTGCAGCCTTCTGGCTTGCCAGTCCTCAGTCAAATCGTCCAACCCATGCTAGCATGGAAAGCGGACATTAAACGATGATAATGATGATGATGATGATGATGATGATGATGATACTTAACATGTTAACTGCCATGGCCTGTTACTGGAGCTTACTGGTGATGCTATGTATTTTGTGTGCTATTGCTGTCAGTGCAATATTAGAATATTTCATAATTAAACTTTAATATTTAGCACTTAATATTCAACCCTTCAGCATTTAAACCAGCATATTTGACCAAAATATTCTACCTGTTTTATGTTCAAACAGGCCAGATCCAGGCTCTCTCACCTACCCTACAATGTCATTGTAAAAATAAACCGTCACATCATCGAAATCTTGAAGCTACAAGATAATGTATGATTAGTTCAAAACAATGTGAATAAATAAGTATTACACTTGACCGAGTAATCTGGATACAGGTAGGTTGATATTTAGCATTCATCATCATCATCATCGTTTAACGTCCGCTTTCCATGCTAGCATGGGTTGGATGATTTGACTGAGGACTGGTGAACCAGATGGCTGCACCAGGCTCCAATCTGATCTGGCAGAATTTCTACAGCTGGATGCCCTTCCTAATGCCAACCACTCCGAGAGTGTAGTGGGTGCTTTTACATGCCAGTCAGGCGGTACTGGCAATGGCCACGTTCAAAATGGTGTTTTTTATGTACCACCTGCACAGGAGCCAGTCCAGCAGAACTGGCAACGACTTCGCTCAAATGGTTTTTCACGTGCCAGTAAGGCGATGCTGGTAACGATCACACTCAAATGGTGCTTTTTATGTGCCACCGGCACGGAAGCCAGACAGCTGCTCTGGCAATGATCATGCTTGGATGGTGCTCTTAGCGCTCCATTGGCACAGGTGCCAGTCATTGAATTTGGTTCAATTACAATTTTGATTTCACTTGCCCCAACAGGTCTTCGCAAGCCGAGTTTAGTGTCCAATGAAGGAAGGTTGGCATGGGTGCCAGTTGTTGAATTTGGTTCATGTTTTTTAATATTTAGTATTTAGTACTCATATAATGTGACAAGATGGCAGAATTGTTTGTACGCCAAAATGCTTAGTGACATTTTGTCTGTCTTCATGTTTTGAGTTCAAATTCTGCTCAGGCTGACTTTTCCTTTGAACTTTTTGGGAATGATTAAGTAAGTACCAGTTGAACACTGGGGTTTGTGTAATTGAATTTCCCCCCTACCCTAAAATTGCTGGCCTTGTGCCAAAACTTGAAACCAATATTTAGCACTCATATTATTTAAATATCCTCAAAACCATGCCAAAGATGCAAAATAGGATATTTTCTCAAATTACAAGAAATGGTCCCCCACTGGTGCATACAGCAATTGTATGGATTTTGTGATGAACCACCAGTGGTATATGTGGTGATTAACATGTTAAAGTTACTTGGGTATAATTCTGAGTGATGTGACGTTGTAGATTATCCCCAGGACAATACTGTCTTGGGTCCTTGGATTCATAGGGCTAGTTATCCAGTTTCCATGGCATATAAGGGACCAAGATCACAACATACCCCTGAGTAGGATACCAGTCTGTTGCAGGGTTAATCTTTTACAGCTGAGTGAACTGGAGCAACATGTTTTGCTCAAGAACAAAATGCATTGCTTGGTCCAGGAATCGAAACCACAGTCTTGCGATCATGAGTGCAACACCCTAACCGCTAAGCCATGTGCCTTCACTGCAGAATATAAGAAATGTAAATCAAACAGTAAGTGTTCACCCCGCCTGGGAGATATTTCAGTGGATGGATAATGAAGATAAGGGACGCGTCAGATTACTTTCTCTGATCTTGTACAAGTACTGGCCAGCACCTCAGTCCTCACATGTCAAAAGGTTGTCAAATTTATTGTATGTATATCTAGTGAAAGAGAGAAAAGAATTTATGAGAGAAACCGGAATTTCAAAGAGATGGCAGTTTATGGCTACAATCTCAACATTGCTAATAAATGGAGAAAAATTAATATAGAGATGAGGATTGAAAGGAATAAAATAAATAAGTGTGTGTGTGTGTGTGTGTGTGTGTGTAAAGGGAAGTTGTTAGAATGCTAATGATTCTGCCAGCTGAATGCTTTATACTGGCATTAATAATCCTTTGTTATCATAGGCACAAAGCCTGAAATTTAGTGGGGAGGGGGCTAGTTGATTACATTGACCCCAGTGCTCAGCTGGTTCTTATTTTACCATCCCCCAAAAGAATTAAAGGCAAAGTTGACCTCAGCAGAATTTGAGGACATCCAGCCGTAGAAACCATGCCAAAACAGACATCGGGCCTTGACAGCTCTTCAGCTTGCCAGCCCCTGCCAAACTATCCAATCTATTCCAGTATGGAAAACAGGCATTAAATGATGATGATGATGATGATGATGAATGAAAAGACAGATGGTGAACATAAAAACAGGTGTTAAATGATGATAATGATGATGATGAACATAAAGACAGAGAAAATGCCACTAAGCATTTTGTCCAGCATGCAAACAGTTCTGCCAGCTCACTGCCTTTATGCAAGCCCGAATGGTCCCTTTCTACTGAGATTTTGGGGGAGGGGGCCAGTTGATTACATTGACTCCAATGTTCAAGTGGTACTTATTTTATCCACCCTGAAAGGATGAAAAGCAAAGTCGACCTCAGTGGAATTTGAACTCAAAACGTAAAGACTAAGCATTCTGCCAGCTCACCACCTTTATGCAGGCATTAATAATAATACAAAAAAGAACATGCAAATATAAACTCACACTGCAAAAAACACATGCATGAATACATACCCCACTCCACATGCATATACACACACATACGCATACAGAATTTGTACATGATTAACTTTACTGATGTGCATGCATGTATGAAACCTCATTCATTCATTTCCAGTTATTTGACATCCATCATTTCCTGTATAACTTAAAACAGAGCAACACCTAATACTCTTGTTATTCACATTTTCTTTCCTTTCTCTGTGCTTATTTCTTCTTTTAACCTACTGAAGAAGGAGTTGATTCTCTAATCATCAAGGACACTTTCATGTCTCAATCTGACACCCTGAGAAAAGACATACAATAACCCTCTCAGTATTAATCTGAAGATTTAAGGACAAAATCATCATCAACAAATCAAACAGAAGATCCTTTCTAAGATCAAACATTATAATGATGAACCAAAAAGACCTGTATGCTTGCTTGAAAAACTGTTTCTTTTAAAAGAATATAAAAACCTCAAGAGACTATGTAAATATTAGGAGCAAGTTTTTCTTCATGTCTGCATTTCACAAAAAAATCTTAGTGGTAATTTAAGACACCACCAGACACATCATAACACATTTCAGTGTTGGTTAATGAAAATTTTCATATCCATAAAACAGTGTGCAGTTAATGATCTCCTCTTGATATCTCTGTTTTTTTTTCTAAACACACATGCTTATTCAAACATTGATTGCATTGAATGCGTTTACTATGCCATCTTGTATTTACTAGCTTGGTAAATGGCAAAATAAATTAATATTTTGGCCAGTAAACATTAGGTAGCTATTTCACAAGGCTTTTCGTGGTTTTTATTATAATAATATATATTTGTATATGGTAAAATTTATCACCACTTAAATGTGGATGTGTTATTTATCATGAGAATCTCTCATATGGTTTTGTGGTATATATATATATATATATATATATATATGGAGAGTGGACGTTAAACGACAACGACGATGAGCATTCTTGTTTGCACCACTAATGGGAGACAATCACTGCCATCTCCATTGCCAGGAATACCAGATTATTTGATTTTAGTCTTCTTTGGCTTTGTCAGTGGTAGATATCTGACTGCTGGAAATAGCAGTAACTGTCCTACTTGCAGTATGCATAGAAGCATAGAATCACAGAGCCCAGTCAGGCACTGGTGTCACTAAAAGTCAGTGAGCTTATTAAAAGAATGATTAAAGTGGTCAGACAGTATCAATACCAATAGGTAAAATTTATCTCTCATTTAAATGGGGATGTTGTGTTAGTTTACAGAATATTGCACTATTTATCTTGAGAGAATCCCTCATATGGTTTTGTGGTGCATCTAAGCACTCTTCTCTACACTGGTAGTGGGACACAATCACCACCAGGACTACCAGATTATGTGACTTCGACCTTCTTCACCCTGCCAATGGTAGATACCTGACTGCTGGAAATAGCAGTAACTGAGATTTTCCAATCTTCCATGAAAGCATATCTGGTCACGGAGAATGTTACCTTACTTGGAAACAAGAGTGGATTGGCAACAAGAAGAGCATTGGCTGTAGGAAATCAGTTTCAGCAAATTCCATCCGCTCCTTGCAAGCTTGGAAAAATGGATGTTAAAAGGTGAAAGTGATGATAGTAATATACATGTATGTGAATGTGTATTTATATGCAACTCTTTTCTCTTTTCTTTTTTACTTGTTTCAGTCATTTGACTGCGGCCATGCTGGAGCACTGCCTTTAGTCGAGAAAATCAACTCCAGAACTTATTCATTGTAAGCCTAGTACTTATTCTATCGGTCTCTTTTTGCTGAACCGCTAAGTTACGGGGATGTAAACACACCAGCATTGGTTGTCAAGCGATGGTGGGGGGACAAACACAGACACACAAACACATACTCATATATATATATACATATATACGACGGGCTTCTTTCAGTTTCCGTCTACCAAATCCACTCACAAGGCT
>NC_069000.1:22423212-22425222 GCF_001194135.2 Octopus bimaculoides
CTTTTTGCTGAACCGCTAAGTTACGGGGATGTAAACACACCAGCATTGGTTGTCAAGCGATGGTGGGGGGACAAACACAGACACACAAACACATACTCATATATATATATACATATATACGACGGGCTTCTTTCAGTTTCCGTCTACCAAATCCACTCACAAGGCTTTGGTCGGCCCGAGGCTGTAGTAGAAGACACTTGCCCAAGATGCCACGCAGTGAGACTGAACCTGGAACCATGTGATTGGTAAGCAAGCTACTTACCACACAGCCACTCCTGTGCCTACTGATAATGCTTTCTGATTTTGGCCCAAGGCCAGTAATTTTGTGGGGAGGGTATAAATTGCTTTTTTACATCAATTTCAGTGTTCAATTGGTACATTTTTTACAGTCTCTGAAAAGAGAAAAGCGAAGTTGTCCTAAGCAGGATTTGAGCTCAGAACATAAAGAGCCAGAAGAAATGGCACTAAAGATTTTGTTGACCGCACTAACATTTCTGAAAGCTCATCACTTTCTGCAGGAATTGATAATAATACTAAGAAGAACATACAGATAAAATCTCACAGTACAAAAACAAAAACATATGAATACATATCACGTCCCCCCACATATGAATAAAGATCCTCACCCTTAACACACAAATACACGACCCTATCCCTTCAACACACACACATACAGGATTTATACATTTACCTTTACTGTTGCTTTTGCATGTATGAAACTTCATTCCTTCTGGGTCACTTCCAATCATTCAACATCTATCACTTTCAGAGCAACACATGATTCTTTTGTAACTCACACTTTCATTCCTTTCACTACACTTATTCCTTCTTCTAACTATCTAGCTTATTGATGAAGGAACATCAAGGACACTTCCTCATCACAATCTTTCATTGAATGCTAAACTAATAATTACGCTTTACTTTCATTTCATCTTCTCTGTGTAGCTATTTTCATGTTAATATTAAAGCCACTACACTCACACATTATGTATACACATACACACATGTATATATATGTTTATATGCATATGTGTACACACACACACACACACACATATATGCATATACATATATATATATATATATACATATATATACACACACATATATACATATACATGCATACATACAGACATGCATATATACATGCATACGTACATACATACATACATACATACATACATACATACATACATACATGTGAATTCATTCAGTAAGCAGAATAGGAAATTATGCAAGACTTTTCTAAAATACAAAACATGACTCTTTGCTGTGGTTATCTAAATATCAATGACGGTACTTTGTTTCTAAGTTGCAAACCAATCTCTTCTTTAAAGGAAGATTTCAAAGAATTTAAAATGAAAGAGACATGTAATTATGTAACTATTTATATAGACATACAATAAACATACATATTCTCATACAACATTATAAGAATACATCAGAACTTAGAATCAAAAGACAAGATAAATTATTGTACATAATGGTTATTATATGTTATAAAATAAAGAACATTTATAAATAATTTAGATTTCTCTTTGAAAATGTTTCCATTTAAAATCACATATTTATAGTGTTCTGTCTTGATATAGTAACTATTACCATAAGCTGAACTGACATCATAGTAGTGTATGAGCATGATTTGTTTCACCATATGAGTGTGCATGTCAGGTGAATTGTACCTGGGAGTTGGATGTGCTGGCTTGTATCAGTCACATTGTATCGGTCACTCTGATTCTGCCTGGAGATTATATTAAACGGTGCAAGTGCCCATAGAATGCTCAGCTATTTGCATGGAAATGACTTCTAACATAGACTACTCTTCTTCTTCTTCTTCTTCTTCTTCTCCTTTTCCACCACTTCTTTCACCTCGTCCCCTCCTCTTCTTCCAATTCCTCTTCTTCCATCTCCTCTTCCACCTCCACCTCCACGACCTCGCTCGAATGATTTTCTAACGTGCCACCAGCACAAGTGCTAGAAGGCAATGCTGGATATATATATATATATATA
>NC_069000.1:22425570-22432377 GCF_001194135.2 Octopus bimaculoides
AGAGAGAGAGAGAGAGAGAGAGAGAGAGAGAGAGAGAGAGAATGTGTGTGTATGTGAGAAAGGGATAGTGAATGTATATGTGTGTATGTGAGAGAGAGAAAGAGAGAGATTCTGATAAACTTACCCTACAATGTATGGTCTTGTATCTGTCTTTAAAAAGAATCATTATTATTAATTTCTAATTATTTAAAAGTGGTGAGCTGGTAGACTCTTTGGTATGCCAGACAAAATGCTTAGTGGCATCTTGTCCATCTTTATGTTCTGAGTTCAAATTCTGCTGAGGTCAACTTTGCCTTTCATCCTTTCAGAGTTGAGAACATATGTACTAGTTGAGTACTGAGGGTTGATGTAGTCAACTATCCCCACTCCTTCTCAAAATTTCAGGCCGTGTGCCTAAAATAGGAAAAATTAATTTCTAATTATCTAGGCATAACCACTTTAAGAATAATCAATTTAGGAAGAATCACTAATATTTACCTCAGTACATAACTGTTACTTACTTCATCCACCTCTAGAATTATGTATACTCTTTACTCTTTTACTTGTTTCAGTCATTTGACTGTGGCCATGCTGGAGCACTGCAATTATAGTTGAGCAAATCGACCCCAGAGCTTATTCTTTGTAAGCCTAGTACTTATTCTATCGGTCTCTTTTGCCGAACCGCTAAGTTACGGGGACACCAGCATCGGTTGTCAAACAATGCTGGGGGGACAAACAGACGCACAAACATATACACTCACATACATATATACATATATATATATATATATATATATAGACGACGGGCTTCTTCCAGTTTCTGCCTACCAAATCCACTCACAAGGCTTTGGTCAGCCCCGAGGCTATAGTAGAAGACACATGCCCAAGGTGCCACACAGTGGGATTGAACCCGGGACCATGTGGTTGGTAAGCAAGCTACTTACCACACAGCCACTCCTGCGCCTACATGGAGAAGAAAAAACTTAAAAAGAAACATTAAAAAGACAAGAAAAAAACAAATCAATTACAATAGGATTTGAACTCAGACCATAAAGGTATGTAACTAAATATGGCAAATCCAACTACTTTGTCTGTTACCACCACCCTTTGCCATTCTGACTACTCTCAGCCATTTCTAAATAAGTAAGTAATATTATTATTAAGTCACCAGAAAGTTGCAGTTTCCATCTTTTGACTGCTCAGCTATGTCAGTTACATACCAATGCACACATCGTTAAGGTTTTCCATCATTTAAAACCTTTCATCTTTCACCACACAGAGTAATACAGACTAACACACAAGCAAAACCATTTCGTAGCAAGCAGCCAAGCTTTCTGTGCTTAGTTTTGTACCAAATATATTCTATTTATATGTTTAATATTAATTTACGGCACACTGACCACATACAACATGGGGAAAACTTTGATTCTAGAATACAACTGAAACTAAATTTAGAAAATTCCCTGTGAGATAACTTTGTCGCCTCTCCCAACAATAACAGCAATAACAATGACAACAACTACAACAATGACAATATTAACAACAACATGCTCAGTATCACACATGTATGTATAAAATACACATTGTCCATGCGTCTACCTCAAACATCAATACAAACAGAAACAGATGCACTCACACATAACATAAACACAAACACACTCACATGCACACACACAGACAGAAACACACACAAAACACACACCACACACTTAAACACGCACACACATAAACACACACATACACTCACACACACAGGCACACAAACATGCAGACGTACACATACACACACAAACACACAGACACACATACACACAAACATAGAAATATGTACACATACATACACACACACACCACACACTTAAACACGCATACATTCACACATACCCACACACCACACACAAAAACACACACACACACTTAAACACACACACACACACACACCCACACACACTTACACATGTCCATTTTTATAGGAATTATTTTTGGAAGCCGTTTGTGTAAGGAACTAGTCATTAATGGTGTCAGGTTTTGGTGCTAAGTTATTCCTGTCTTGTTTGTATATTTGTTCTTTCAGTGATTACTTTTCCAATCTCATTGGAAATTGATTGATCATTGTATATTGGGTAGGAACTACCCCCACCTCCTCCATACACATTCAAGTTGAAATTATAACCACCCCCTCTCTCTCTATCTCTCTTTGTATGTGTGTGTGTCTCTCTCTCTCTGTTTTTCTTTCTTTCTCCTTCTCTTCTTTGCTGTGTATTTTTATTCAGTAGAAAATTAAATGTTTTTAACAACATGAAAGAAATTAACAGATGATTATAACAATGCATGTAACATGGGAATCTGAGCACCTTGCCAATCTACGGTGATGCTGCTGCTACTACTACTACTACTATACTACTACTACTACTATACTACTACTGTTGTTGTTGGTACTCCGTCGGTTATGACGTCGAGGGTTCCAGTTGATCCGATCAACGGAACAGCCTGCTCATGAAATTAACGTGCAAGTGGCTGAGCACTCCACAGACATGTGTACCCTTAACGTAGTTCTCGGGGATATTCAGCGTGACACACAGTGTAACAAGGCTGACCCTTTGAATTACAGGCACAGAAGAAACAGGAAGTAAGAATGAGAGAAAGTTGTGGTGGAAAAGTACAGCAGGGTTCGCAACCATCCCCTGCCAGAGCCTCATGGAGCTTTAGGTGTTTTCGCTCAATAAACACTCACAACGCCTGGTCTGGGAATCAAAGCCGCAATCCTATGACCACGGGTCCGCTGCCCTAACCACTGGGCCATTGCGCCTCCCACTACTACTACTACTACTATGAATACTACCAACACCAACACCAATACTACCACTGCCACCACCAACACAACCACCACCACCACTTTAGAAATGTATTAGTTTGAATCTTTTAAATACAATTTAGCTCTTTACTTTACATAATTTATTTCGTATATCTTAAGTATATATATTTAGGAAGTCTCCATAAAACGGCAGAATTCAGAAACCTACCTGGTATACTTCTGAATCCAAGCTTGCCAGATAATTGGTCTAGTACTCTATAACTATATCCTGGGTGTAAAATGAAAAGAAAAAAAAAAAACTGGATGGCCATATTTGGAATGTCTTTGATTTATGGATCTGCCTAGTCATAGATGACTTTGGTGCTAAACAAGTTTAGTCAAAGTCAATCTGGAAATTATAATAATGAAGTCCTTAAGTTGTAGTTTTACTGAAGCTACTTCAGGGTGGAGAATTGGTAGAACTGGTAGAGTGTCAGTATTTAGTTATGATCTTTTACTTTCTGAGTTCAAATCTCACCAAAATCAAAAGTACATTTCATTCTTCTGGGATTGGTAGAATAAAGTACAAGTCAAGAGTTGGCATCAGTTTATACTGGTGCTCCATTGATTATGATGATGTGGGTTCCAGTTGATCTGATTAACGGAACAGCCTGCTTGTGAAATTAACATGCAAGTGGCTGAGTATTCCACAGACACATGTACCCTTAACATAGTTCTCAGGGAAATTCAGTGTGACACAGAATGTGACAAAGCTTCCTCTTTGAATTACAGGTACAACTCATTTTTGCCAGCTGAGAGGACAGGAACAATAAGAAATAAAGTGCCTTGCCCAAGGACACAATGTATGACCAGGAATCAAACTCATGACCTTATGATTGTATGCCAAATACCCTCACCACCTAGCCATGTGCCTTCACTGGCATCAATTCAATAATTCTTATGAAACATTCTAGAATTAATGGTATCATGAAAGAGGAAGAAAACTTGTAGTGTCTCCTTGGCAAGATTTGGACTTGGAATGAAAAGATAGGCACTTAATCATTTAAGTGTGGATTTTTTAATCCCACCTCTAACATCCTTTTTTTTTTTAAATCAATTTTTGGATATTTATATTTTGGATATAACAATTCAGAATCTACAAACATAATTTAAAGATTTTTTTCGTTTGTTTCCCCAGAACCAGGGGAGACATTTAATAATTTCAAAGAAGTACAAAACTCTAATATCATTCAAAGTACGATCCTCTGACTTCAATGTACTTGTAGCACTCAATCTACTTCATGAAGGCTCCATGGAAGGTGTTTAGTACCCTTGTCACAACCTCTTTCATCTCCTTCAGTTTGGGAAGCAACAAAGTCACTGGGAGGAAGGTCTTGACTATAGGGAGTGGGAGGGACAATTTTCAAGCCCATCTCTCTCAAGTAGTTGGTAACCAGAATGGAAGATTGGACTTGTGCATTGTCCTTTTGCAATGAAATCTCCTCTTGATCTCCTTCAAAACCTCTACGCAGTACTCTTTGTCGGCTGTCTGGCCAGTAGATGTAGATGATGCCCTTGCTGTTAAGAAAGGGAACCATCATGAGCTTTCTGGTAAACTTGCTTTGCCTGGTCTCTTGTGTCAGCCAAATACAGACGATAGGTTTATACAAGTTAATCTATAAGCAGTCTGAAGCATTTTTTACGTTTCTGTAGCATTTTTTCCCAGCTTAACACAAAAATTTATTGCATAATGAGTTTTCAAATTGTCTTTACATCCTAACAGCATTCTGTAAACTAGTCAGCTGCGAAAAGCAGTGTTTAGTAGGGTGTGTTCAGAGCATTGTTACAGCTGTCTCCTTTAATCTGGAATAACAAAATTTAGCAGGTCAGCTTATTAGATGTATTGTAATGATATACTTAAAATTACAATAATCTTGTACAGTTATAAGTGCTGCTCCTAAAAAAGGTCTCAAACCTTCTGGAATGCACCTCATACTTTTCAATTGTTTGAAAACCAGTACAGTTACTATAAAATATCCATGTTCTTTACCTATGAAATTAATAAATAAATACATTTATAAAGCATTAGATAGTAATATCTTATCTTTATATTGCTGTAAATCATTGGGGTTACACTTCCACAAAAACATGCACTAATCACAGTTCATGTTTCATTTTGTTTATTATCAATAAACTAATTAGGCATGGCTGTGTGGTTAAGAAGCTTGCTTTGTAACCATATGGTTTTGGGTTCAGTTTCACTGTATGCCACCTTGGGCAAGTGTCTTCTACTATAACCTTAGCTGACCAATGCCTTGGTAGATGGAAACTGTAAAAGCCTAGCATGACATCAGTTTCAGCAATTTCCATTGTCTCATCAGTTAAGCCAGCTTGATTCTTCAGTTTATTCCGGACTTACTTCTCTACTAGTATATATGTTTTTACCATCCAAATTAATGGATGATTTAGTAATTCACTAATGTGTATACATAAAATTAATATAAACAGCAGGTTGCAATGTTGTATTTAGTGACAATTGTAATTGTAATTCTCCTTTTTGGTGAAATACTGCAACCTGCTGTTTATATTAATTTTATGTATACAAATTACCAAAATGCTAAATCATCCATTAATTTGGCTGACAAAAACAAATATATACTAATAGAGAAGCAAGTCCAGAAAAAGCTGAAGAATCAAGTGGGCTTAACTGATGAGGCAACAGAAATTGCTGAAACTAATGTCAGTATTAAGAGTTCTCAATCTGCATTTTTCAGACAATTCAAGTCCCTGTTAGTGTATATGTTTTCATTCATGTGCATTAACAACAGCATTAGAGCATTTTAGCTCTTATTTCTAGCAATGTAGGTGTTTCTTAAAACCCTAGTGATGGTGGTAGAGAAGGTGGTGATGGCATTTCTTTTTTGCATCTATTATTTTATTGTTGATCTTCTATATAAACGAAGCTGTATCCTTTAATTTCCTGTTTTGCTTTACACAAACTGAGAAGATATATTGTGGAACTGTTATTTTAACAATTTATATATATTTATCACCCAAAGAGACACATCTGTACTTTTGGATGCTCCTGAACCAGTTGTTAAGTATCCCACCCATGAGGGATCAATGCCAGATGGGTGGAAATGAGTGTAGTACTTAACAAAAATTTTTGTATCTTCCATCTTCTGTCTCTTATTAACCAAATACATAACGAACACTACGATAGTGATTGTGCTTTACCAGTAAGCTGCCAGGTGTAAACCATTTGTTTTATTATCTAATATGTATATACATATATATGTATGTATGCATGTGTGTATGTGTCTGTGTGTATATGTGTGTGTATGCCTGTATGCCTGTGTGTATAACTCTGTTATATATATATATGTATGTATGTATGCATGTGTGTATGTGTCTGTGTGTATATATGTGTGTATACGCCTGTGTGCTTATGTGCCTGTGTATCTGTGTGTGTGTATGCGTGTGTATATGCGTTTGTGTTTAACTTTGTCTAGACAACACATGATGGATGCAAATGAGCATCATTATAGTTTTTCCAATCTTTTGTGAAAAACATGTGTAGGCCATGGGGAAATAGTAGCTTGCTTGGAACCAGGTGAGAATAGATGACAGGAAGGACATCTGGTTGTAGGGTATTTGTCTCAACAGATTCTGTCTGACTCTTGCAAGAATGGAAAAGTGGACATTTAATGCTGATGATGACTACCTCTTTGCTTCTCTCTCTCTTTTTCTCTCTCTCTCTCTCTCTTTTTTTCTCTCTCTCTCTCTCTCTCTCTCTTTCTCTCTCTCTCTCTCTCTCTCTCTGGTCCTTTCTATCATTTTTTGACACCCATTTTTATTTGCTCTTTTCCTTCTTATTTCTTTATTGCCCACAAGGGGCTAAACATAGAGGGGACAAACAAGGACAGACAAAGGGATTAAGTCAATTACATCGACCCCAGTGCGTAACTGGTACTTTATTTATCGACCCCGAAAGGATGAAAGGCAAAGTCGACCTCGGCGGAATTTGAACTCAG
>NC_069000.1:22434457-22438796 GCF_001194135.2 Octopus bimaculoides
ATTTGGAGGAAATGTTTATTTGGGTGTGTACTTAGCTATTCTTGTGTATATATGTGTATATATGCATTTAGTTCCTCCTCCTCCTCCTCCTCCTCCTCCTCCCCCTCCTCAATGTGTGTGCGTGTGTGTGTGTGTGTGTGCATATAAGTGCACATGTGCACGTGTGTATGTGAATTTGTGTGTGCTCATGAGTGTGTGTACCTGTGTGTGTGTGCACGTGTGTGTTCATGTGTGTGTGCACGAATGAGTGTTGTTATATAACTCTGTCAGCCCTCATCCAGCAGAGTGGTGACATGTGCGTGTAACTATTGTTGTTGTATAACCCATGTCATCACTAAACCTACAGAGCCAAGGTGCCATGCTGTGGAATTGAACCTGGAACCATGCAGTTGGGAAGCAAACTTCTTACCACATGGCCATGCCTGAATCTATATCATCCTAATTATTTCTGTAAGTATGGCAGTTAATATCACGCATGTTTCAGTCAATAATGAACTCATCAGTAAAGCAATACTTCACCAAATACAGCGAAGTCTATACTTCACTTGATGAGGTGATCATGAAACAAAATGTCTGGAGTTGTCTCCAATACATGCTAAAATAATTACAATGATTTTGTTCATTAACTAATATTCCTATTTTCCTCACCGCATAATTATTTCTAGTTACTATATTTAATGTTTCCTGAATTAAATATGTTAACTCTAACATGCGGATGACTGGGTAGATCCTTTCTACGAATTAAGGATAATATTGAGGCTTAGAGTTTTTTAAGCGGGAGACCAAGATCATAATTCTTCTCACCTCCACTTCACCTTACTCACCTTCCTCTCCTTTTTGTTTATTTTATACATCCTCCTCTACTTCAGAGCAACTTCTCATTGTTGACTCTCTTTTTACTTTTTTTAATTGATTTATGGTAAATTTTATAGCCAACCATCTCATACAAATCACTCGCACCCATTTTTTTTTGTCTGTCTGCTTGTCTTCATTGGCAATTATTTTTTTATTTTTTTCCTTTGGAGTTTCTTCCAATGGCTTCCTTCTCCTCTTCTTCCTCACCACCACCACCACCACCACCACCATCATCATCAGTGGTCATCATCATCAACATCATCATCATCATTATTCTTCCCTTTCCTTTCCTTGTTCACAGCTTAAAGGGATATTATTTCTACTCCCCGCCACCCCTATCCATTCTGCACATGGTCATAGCCAAACGCTGGAGTTCTTTCACACATCTCATTCCCTTTCTTTTTTCCTACAGGACAAACCTCTGCACCTGACACTTCACCAAAATCTTCCTCTCCTATCCTTTCACTAAGACAAAAAAAAAAAAAATGAAAAGTGATAAACAAAACAAAACAAGACAAAAATGATCAAACAATCGAAAGTAAAATACTACTACTACTACTACTACTACTACTACTACTACTACTACTACTAATAATAATAATAATAATAATGATAATCCTTTCTACTAAAGGCACAAGGCCAGAAATTTTGGTGGGAGGGGACCAGTCGATTACATTGACGCCAGTGTTTCACTGGTACTTGATTTATCGACCCCAAAAGGCTGAAAGGCAAAGTTGACCTCGGCAGAATTTGAATTCAGAATCTAGCGACGGGCGAAATACCAAACGATTCTGCCAGCTCATCACCATAAATAATAATAATAATAATAATAATAATAAAAATAATAATAATAATAATAGTAATAATAATAATAATGTTAATAACAAAGGTTTCAAATTTTTGCACAAGGCCAACAATTTTGGGAGTTGGGTAAGTTGATTACATGAACTCCAGTGCTCAGCAGGTGCTTATTTTATTGACCCTTGAAATGATGAGATATTAAGTTGACCTTGGTAGAATTTGAACTCTAAATGTGAAGACAGATGAAATATCACTAAGTCCAGTGTGCTAATGATTCTGCTAGCTTGCCACCTTGAATATTAATAGTAATAATAATCCTTTCTATTGGAAGCACAAGGCCTCAAATTTGGGGGTAGGGACTGAGTCGATTACATCAACCCCAGTACATAACTGGTACTTATTTAATTGACCCCCGAAAGGATGAAAGGCAAAGTCAATCTCGGCGGAATTTCAACTCAGAACATAGTGACAGGTGAAATACCGTTAAGCATTTTGCCTGGTGTACTAACGATTCTGCCAGCTCGCTGCCTTAAATAATAATAATAATAATAATAATAATAATAATAATAATAATAATAATAATAATAATGATAATCATCATCATCATCGTTTAACGTCCGCTTTCCATGCTGGTATGGGTTGGACGGTTTGACTGAAGACTGGAGAGCCAGATGGCTGCACCAGGCTCCAATCTGATCTGGCAGAGTTTCTACAGTTGGATGCCCTTCCTAACACCAACCATTCTGAGAGTGTAGTGGGTGCTTTTATGTGCCACCGGCACGAGGGCCAGTTAGGCGGTACTGGCAATGGCCACACTCAAATGGTGTTTTTCACGTGCCCCCAGCACAAGTGCCAGTAAGGTGATGATGGTAATGATCATGCTCGAATGGTGCTTTTTATGTGCCACTGGCACGGGAGCCAATCAGTGGCCCTGGCAACGATCATGCTTGGATGGTGCTTCTAATGTTCCACTCGTACGGTTGTCAGTCATGCTGTGCTGTCATCAGCCATGTCAGCGAATTTGATTTTGATTGTGATTTCACTTGCCTCAACAGGTCTTTGCAAGCAAAGGTTAGTGTCCAACGAAAGAAAGGTACTCATAAGCAGGCTGATTACACCGCTGGTATAATAATATTAACTTGGGGACAGTATCAAAGGCATCAAGAGGAATATAAAGAAAATCAGAATAGAGTGCCCAGTAGAACTGTTACTAAAGGTTTGCCTCCTTGGTACTGCCGGGATGATCAGATAAGTATTAGACAATTGAAAAAGAACAGACAGCATGGTACCGTAGGCTGCAAGGAGCAAGTCTGCTACATATGCAAGACTCCAGGAGTTCCAACAAAACTTTAGAAAAAAAAAAAATTAATAATGATGATGTATTTTATTTGCTAGCCACAGTTGCTTAAGACAACAAAATACAAAAAGAAAACAATGTAAAAAAAAACATTAAGGGGTTTTCATGGAATAAAGAGGGTGAAACCTACAAAACCATAAAGGCACATAAGTAAATCAGTAACAATCTATAGTAATAACAATATTGAATAACAAAGTAACCAGAGAGGATCACCAAAATGGTGGTGGTGGTGATAGTGGTGAATGGGCTACCATGTAGGGCGATTTGGGGGCACCCTAGATGTAGCCCCTAAATTACTCTGATACCATGGAAAGTGTCTTTGCTCAGTTTTTGTGTAGTTAGAGTAAAACCTGTCAGCTTATACCCCTCTCACCCTTCCCCTTTTACCGAAGGGGAGCATTTCTCTCTTTCTTCCTTGATTTCTGTTTCTTTCTCTCTCTCTCTCTCTCTCTCTCTCTTTCTATTCATCCTCCCTTCTTCAAGTGGTACTTGAAGAAGTTGATGAGAGCTTATGATTCCTTCAACAAACAAGGGACATCCAAAAATTAATCTAATATAATCTTCTTATCACCATCACCACCATCACCACCATCACCACCATCACCATTACCACCACTACTACCACCACCACCGTCATCATCGTCATTGTTGTTGTCATCATCATCACTACCAATGTCGTTAGTAGCAGCTACAGTGGTGGTAACATCGTCGTCATCATCATCATCATCATCATCATCACCACCACCACCACCTCCATCATCATCATCATCGTCATCGTCATCACCATCATCATTGTCTTTGTCATCACTATTATCATCATTATCATCACCATCATCACAACTGTGACCTATGTTTCTAGATTGTTATTCTTGCTGTTATTTAGTTTCTGATCCGACCCAGATTGACCAAATCTTAGGTAAATATGCAGAAAGGGCAAGGCTGGTTATCACCAGCTCTATTATGACTATCGTCATCGTCGTTGTCACTATCATCCTCTTCATCATCATCATCATCATCATCATCATCATCATCATCATCATCATCATCATCATTGTCACCATTTCATAATCTTTATTATCATAGCTTTTGCAGCCATCATTGTCATCACAATTATTTTTATCAGTTATCATCACCACCATCAACCGCTATAAACACTATCATCACTATCATTGTCATCATTGTCATCATCATCATCATCATTGTCATTACCATCGTCATCATCATCACTGTCGTCATCATCATTGTCACCATCACCATCATCATCATCACCATCATCATCATCATCATCACCATCATCATCATCATCACCATCATCATCATCACCAT
>NC_069000.1:22438806-22445140 GCF_001194135.2 Octopus bimaculoides
TCATCATCATCATCACCATCATCATCATCACCATCATCATCATCATCATCATCACCATCATCATCATCATCATCATCATCATCATCATCATCATCATCATCATCATCAACTTCATGATCAAAATCATGATCATGATGATAATCATCATCATCATCATCATCATCATCATCATCATCATCATCATCATCATCACCATCATCATCATCATCATCATCATCATCATCATCGTCATCAACATTAACTTCATGATCAAAATCATGATCATGATGATAATCATCACCATCATCATTTTCATCATCGTCATTAACTTCATCATGATCATCATCATCAACATCAACATCATCTCTATAGATAGATACTGTCACCAATGATATTATCTCTGCTCTCATCATCATTACCCTCATCATTACTATTCCATTGTCATCCCCTTTCTGTTTCTCTAATCTTAATTGGCCTATATTTAAATAGAAATATTTAAAATATTCCCCCCCCCCCCAAGTCTGCTGTTGGGGGTGGAGTGAAAGTGTGGTAGGGAGTGGGTAGAGAAAATAAACAAATGAAACAAAACAAACTGTTATGCCCTTCACCTCCCCAATTAGAAATCTAAGCCATAAGTGTTCTGTTCAAGTTATCTTTGTTTTACATCATCACCGTCATCATCAACATTATCATCATCACCATCATTTAATGCCCGCTTTAGACAGTTTGACTGGAATCGGTAAGCTGGAGAGCTGTACCAGGCTCCAGTCTGTTTTGGCTTGGTTTCTATGGCTGGATGCCCTTTCTAATGCCACCCACTCCGTAGAGTGGACTGGATGCTTTTTACATATCACCAGCACATTTGCCTTTGACCTGGTATGGGTGCTTTTATGTGTCACCAGCATGGGTACTTTTATGTGTCACTGGCAGCACTGGATTAAGCATTAAACAAAATAAGCATGTGCTTAGGGCATCATGTGAAGAAGTGGGGGCATGACAGAAATGGTAAATGGTTTAAAGTACAAAAGAAATCACTTTAAACTTTCAAAAATAATTTTTGGGATGCCTTTATCTCTGCTATGTATGGCTGCAGATGTGTTACCTAAGATTAATTTTGAGGATCTGATCAAAGACTTTGCAATTCAAAAAAGTAGGAGGAAAGTTTTCAAATATAAATTCATCTATGTCAGCCCTCTAACAGTGCAGCAGCAGCAGCGAGGCTGCCCACTCCCATGCCATGCCCACCCTCACTGCTGACCGTGCCATTCTCATCCAGCCGGTGCCCGCCCAACAACCAGAGCGCTCGGCTGATGGTGCTGCAAGCTTTGCGGCTCCACGAAGTATACAAAAATAAGCATTATTTTCCCTCTTAATGTTTCGTTTTGTTTTGAAAAATAAAAATTTATTTTATGGTTTGTTATTGTTTATATTTTGAATTACATAATCTTTTATGGGGCCACCAAAATCTTTTAAGTGCTTAGGGTCTTGATGGGTCATAATCTGGCCATGGTCACTGGTATGGTTGTCTGTTATGTATCACATGCATGGGTGCCTTAAATGTGTCACTGGCACAGGTGCCTTTTACATATTACAAGCACTGGCCATGACTAAGATTTCACTTGGCTTGACGTGTCTTCTCAAGCACAACAAATTGCCAAAGGTCTTGGTCACTTTTATTCTTTTATTCTTTAATTTGTTCTAGTCATTTGACTGTGGCCATGCTGGAGCACCACGTTTAGTGGAGCAAATCAGTCCCAGAACATATTCTTTGTAAGCCTAGTACTTATTCTATCGGCCTCTTTTACCGAACCGCTAAGTTACAGGGACGGAAACACACCAACATCGGTTGTCACGTGGGGTGGGACAAACACAGACACACAAACATACACACATGCATATACATACATACATACATATATATATATATATATATATATATATATATATATACGATGGGCTTCTTTCAGTTTCCGTCTACCAAATCCACTCACAAGGCTTTGGTTGGCCTAAGGCCATAGTAGAAGACACTTGCCCAAGATGCCATGCAGTGGGACTGAACCCGGAACCTTGTGGTTGGGAAGCAAGCTTCTTCTTTCTTTATTGCCCACAAGGGGCTAAACATAGAAGGGACAAACCAGGACAGACAAAGGGATTATGTCGATTACATCAAATCCAGTGTGTAACTGGTACTTAATTTATTGACCCCAAAAGGATGAAAGGCAAAGTCGACCTCGGCGGAATTTGAACTCAGAACGTAACGGCAGACGAAATACCGCTAAGCATTTCACCCAGCGTGCTAATGTTTCTGCCAGCTCACTGTCTTCTTACCACACAGCCACTCCTATGCCTACTTGTCATCAATTTTGTACGACTTAACATCCAAAGCTTATACTTCACCTCATCCCAATAACCACTTATTAGGAATTAAGTCTAAATCCCATTGATCTCAACTTAACCTTTATCTCTCCTGACAAAATCAGTACCAGTAATATACTGAAGCTTAACCTTTTAACATTCAGATTACTTTGTTAAATGAAATGCTTATTTATTCACATCGTTTTCAAATAATCTTGCATCATCCCCATAGCTTTAAGACTTTGATGATATCTTTCAGTCATAAGACCATGGCAATGCTGGGGTACCACCTAGAAGAATTTTACTTGAATGAATTGACCCCTGTACATACTGTAAAATGGTTGGGATTAGGAAAGACATCCAACTGTAGAAACCATTCCAAAATCTGACACTAGAATTTGACACAGTCCTGTAGCTTGATAGATCCTGTTAAAACTGTCCAAACCATGCCAACATGGAAAATGTACAATGACAATGATGACGACAATGACGACAACAACGACGACAACAATGATGACAATGATGACAACAATGAAGACAACAACAACGTCAATGATGGTGACAATGACGACAAGAATGACAACAATGATGATGACGACAATGATGATGACGACAGTAATTTGCAAAATTTTCTTTGTAGTCTAACAGTGGATATTTTATAACAGTTTTCCACTTGCAATAAGAATCCTGCCATCTTGTATTTGTTTTTAATCATTCTATGTCAGATTTTGGGTGATCTATTTTAATAGTCATATTTCTCTTACTTTTCTGTCTAATTTTATTAGTTTGTCTGGCATCTAACTGAGAATATCATAACTGTAATTTATTACTGGGAGAGCTGAAGTATTGGTACATATTACCTTATTTTAGCATTAAAATTTTTTTTTAATTCTAATTTAATGCTTCTATAATACTGTTCCTTAATCTTTCCTCTCATTTATATTTATTACACATTATCTTGTCCATTGATTCTTAAATATATCTAAGTCTGTGTTTAACCCTTTCGTTACTGTATTTATTTTGAGGTGCTCTGTGTTTCTTTCAATTACTTTAAATATAACAAAGAATTTAGTAAAATAACTTAGTTATCATTCAGCTAGTATTAGGAACTTAAATTGTGATTAAGGTTTGGTGGAAGATTTTAAATCAGAACTTATGAAAACGAAATATTTGTACTCAGAGCCAGAGTCGGTTTGGTAATGAAAGGGTTAAGCCAGTTCTCTAATCTCATTTCTTTTGTTAAGCATGATAAGGTTTTCTTAATATTTCTCTCTTCAAGGTTACCTTGATGCATTTTTCTACTTCAAATCTTATGTTAGTATTTTCTGGTAAATCCATATACTATCTGCAGTAGCTTTTCTAGTTGTTTAACATTTTCAGCAGACAAGTTGAGGTTATCAGCATGCAAAAGATTTGCTGATTGACTTACTTATACCTTTAGTATCCCAATTCACACTAGTTAATTTATCAGTTAAAGTTGTCAGTACCAGAGTAAAAAAAAAAGAAGTCTTCTTGGAATATTCTTTTCTAATAAGAATGGATTTCATTTTCATAATTCCTACTTTTGTGTGTATCATGTTTTAAATTTCCTCTTATTATTGGTGTTACCTTACTCATAGCTAGTGTTTACAAGGTTCACATCTGGAGAATACAGTCAAAAGCCTTCTGATAGTCAATCGATACCATGCTCAGACTCTTTTCGTTCCTTCTGTAATTAGCCACAACTATGATTTCACTTGACCCATGAAACCAAGTGAAATCATAGTCATGGCTGATGTTGGTGTCATGTAACTGGCATCCATGCTGGTGGCACGTAAAAAGCACCCTTTGAACATTGGGCCTCACAGAGGTAATGATAAGTGACCGAGACCTTTGGCGATATGCCATACTTGAGAAAACCCATCAAGACAAGTATCATGTAACTTGCACCTGTGCTGGTGGTACATAAAAAGCATCCATTACACACTTGAAGAGGTTGGTGTTAGGAAGGGCATCAAACCATAGAAACCATACCAAATCAGATTGGAACCTGTGGTAGCCCTCCAGTTTACCAGTTTCAGTCAAACTGTCCAACTCATGCCAACATGAAAGCAGATGTTAAATGATGATGATGATAATTGAAATTTACAGCCATATAAGCCTTTGCAACAACCTTCCTGCTCTTCTGGTAACAGTTTGTTTTCCCAAGGTATTTACTTAGTCATTGTAATATCATTGCAGTTGTTCAGGTTCTGTGAAGATAAATTATGAATCTGTAGTTTTAGAATTTACTGTTCCTTCCAGTCTTAGATATCAAAATAGTTTTCCCATCAGAGTACATGTTAGATTAGCTTTCAAGCTCTGTTAGTATCTCATGAAACTTTTCTGCAGGCACATTATGTTATCCTAGAAGAATATTTCAGCCTGATGGTTCAAATCTTATCATATCCTTTTTACATAAGCTTTCACCTGTTTCCCCACTGTTCTTGACCCTGGGCTGCTTTCCTTTGGGGGCAAGACCTCCCTCTCCCTAGTTTTGTTGATTTGCCATACTAAACATATCTATCTATGACAATATCCACATCACAGAAAGGCAAAAAACGTGGCATGAGTGGGGCATGTGAAAATGTAGTTAGAATTGTCTGAGTGAATGGACCTGCTCTAAGCATGTACCTATAGGCTGAAAAGTTCAGAGGATAAGGGAAGTACTTGCCACGGTACTCTTGGTAATCAGGGTGGCTCAGGATCTGTGAGGTGTTGGCCTCCCCGGTGTGGTGTGTTTCCTTTATTGGGAATATTGTTGTTTATGTGAATTTCCCACGGTCCTTTGTCTTTGTGCTGTCCTAAGCTTTTGCAGCCAAAGTAGCCCACACCAGACGAAATACATTTCGTCTGTCTTTATGTTCTGAGTTCAAATTCCACTGAGGTCGACTTTGCCTTTCATCCTTTCAGGGGTTGATAAAATAAGTACCAGTTGATGTAATTGATTTGTGTTCTGCTAAAATTTGGAACTGACGTCTTTATTATCATCATCATCATCACCATCATTGTCATTGTTATCATCATTATTATCATTATCATCAGTATAATTAGTGCCCTCCTCCTCCTCCTCCTCCTCCTCATCATCATCATCGTCATCATCATCATCATCATTGTCATCATCGTCTTCATCGTCATCATCATCATCATCAATAACACAATCATGTTCATCATTGTCATCATCATCATCATCATCATCATTATCATCATCATCATCATTATTATCATCAACATCATCTTCACTGCTTATATTTCTTTTTGTTATAGACATTATTGCTTGGTCAATAACTCCACCTCCATCAATCCCACCCCGTGATCAGTCTCGCTCTCTCTCTCTCCCCACGCACCCCTCCATATAGTTCACAGAATAAATCACTCCTCCACCCATTTAACTGACTTCTTCAGTATCCCATCACCATGCAAATGCACACAACCATCTTTATCTTCTGCTCCACAAGACAGGAGACAGATTAGATATAAATGTAAATGAAATGACTTCCATTAACAACAACAACAACAGCAGCAGCAACAACAACAACAACAACAACGGCAACTATCAGTAACAATCAGCAAGAATAACAGCTACAACAACAGCAACTGCAACAACATCAACTTTTACAAACATCAATAACACACACAACTGCCACCATACTCCTTTCATAATAATAATAATAATAATAATAATAATAATAATGATAATAATAATAATAATAATGATAATGATAATAATAATAATAATAATAATGATAATAATAATAATAATAATAATAATAATAATATCACCACCACTGCCGTCGTTCATTTCTGTCCATTCTCTCACTACAAGAATTTTATTGCCGGGTTTTGATTAGTTCCTTAATGAATTGTGTTAGCAATAATGTAAGTGGAAGTGGATACACAGACATCACACACACACACACACACACACACACACACACACACACACACACACACACACACACACACACACACACACACACAC
>NC_069000.1:22445572-22448808 GCF_001194135.2 Octopus bimaculoides
ATATATATATATATATATATATATATATACACACACACCTATGTATGTATACATGTATATATCTTTCTACACACATGTGCTTATATGTATTAGTGACTCAGATCTCTACCTCTACCCCTATCTTTTCCCACTTTGGATTAGCATCTGTATGTAGCCTCTTGGAAGTAATGGATTTGTTTTACAATTATTATTGGAATGTATAAACTGAAAGAAAGATAGAGAGGGGGAATTGGGCAGAAGGGAGAGGAGAGAGTAGGAGGAAGAGAGAGAGAGAGAAGAGAGTTTATATGGAAGAGAGTGAGATTAGGTTAAGAGTGCAGTGTGTCAGGGTGTGGTATGAGTTGCAAAACAACAACAAAACATTAAATGTAATGTTTGTCCATATCTCCCCCCTCTCCAAGACTTTGTCACTCATTTACCTTTATCATATCACCCACTCCTGCCCTAAACACCCACAACTCCAAACAGACAATGTCCCAATAAAATCATTTTAAAATGGGGATTGGGTAGGCCTGAGTAGAATAAATGAATAAATATATAAATAAATAAATAACAAGTAGATAAACAGGATTTGTTTCATCTAGACATAAAAGTTTTTTTTTTCATTTTATTTATTATTTATACAGAAATATAATGTTTATTTCGAAACATATGTAGTGCCCATGGGGAATTAATTTCGGAGGGTTAAAAGCTAAGTTCTTTTGCAACATGATGCTGGTATTAAAACTATGATTTTAGAATGATCAAAGAAACTTCTCTCTACCTGAGCCAACAAAGAAACCTCTTAATAAGTCACTCAACTTACAAGAAACAGCAGTTAAAGTACCTTTAAATCATGCTCTGAGGCTTTCAGAAAGAATGATATATTGCATAATGTTGTCCCAGATATATTATCTTTTATCTTTTAAGTTTTATCATGTATTTGTTTCAGTCATTGGACTGTATCCATGCTGGAGCACCATCTTGAAGGGTTTTATAGAACAAATTGATCCCAGGAATTATTTTACAGTCTGATATTTATTCTTTTGGTCTCTTTTGCCTAATCTCTAAGTTTTGGGGACATAAACAAACCAACAGTGTTTGTCAAATAATGGATAGGTAGGATAAACACAAACACAAAGACACACGCATACCCACATACACTTGTGCACGCACACACACACACACACACACACACACACACACACACACACACACACACACACACATGCACACACATAAAATGGGCCTCCATCCAGTCTCTATCTACCAGATTCACTCATAAATAAGTGCAGGGGTGGCTGTGTAATAAGAAGCTTGCTTCCCAATCACAAGGTTCTGGGTTCAGTCCCACTATGCGGCACCTTGGACAAGTGTCTTCTATTATAGCCTCAGGCCGACCAAAGCCTTGTGAGGGAATTTGGTAAATGGAAACTGAAAGAAACCTGTCATATATATGTGTGTGTGTGTGTATTTATGTGAGTGTGTCTGTGTGTGTGTGTGTGTATTTATGTGAGTGTGTCTGTGTTTGTCCCCTCTCATCATCGCTTTACAACTGATGCTGGTGTGTTTATGTCCCTGTAACTTAGCAGTTTGGCAAAAAAAGGACCAATAGAATAAGTACTAAACTTACAAAGAATAAGTCCTGGCGTTGATTTCTTCAACTATAACGCCTTTAGGTGGTGCTCCAGCATGGCCACAGTCAAATGACTGAAACAAGTCAAATGACTGAAACAAGTCAAATGACTGAAACAAGTAAAGGAGTAAAACAATAAGGCATTAGTTGCCCAGGGCTATCAGGGTTATAGTTAAAGACATTTGCCCAAAGTGCCACTCAGTGGGACTGAACTTGAAAGCATGTGATTGCAAAGCAAGATTCTTAATCTCACAGCCATTCCTACAAATGTATTACCTCTAGATAAAAAAACAAACAACTTTTTTTTGTTGCTTAAGGTCATAGATAGTGTCTATGATCTTGTTTAGGTTTGTAGAAGGGAGGGGAGAACATACTCTCAAACTAGAGACCTGATCTGAATGGTTGTTATAACTTTTGGATTCTCTTAAAGATATCTAAGAACCTAGTAGTGGCATTAAACCTGATAATGGATTAACCTTTTAGACAAATCCAGCCCAAATATACCTGCTCTTTATTCAAACCGGCCAGACCAAGCCTTTTACATCTACCCTACAATGTCATTCAACAAGGAAACAGTCACATCATCAAAATCTCAAAGCTGTGAGATAATACATGATTAATTCAAAACCATGCAAATAAATTAGCATAGCATTTGACACGAGTCATCTCAATACTAAAGGGTTCATTCCAATTAGGCTATGAGAGGATTTGAATTCAGAATGTAAAGCACCAAAACAAATACTGCAAGGCATTTTCTTTAAGACTTTAATGATTCTGCCACTCAGTACCAGTGTTATCCAAGGGAAAGGCAAAGGCTGATACAGCTTGGCTTCAGGGACATTGCAACTCATTTCTACAGCTGAGTGAACTGGAGCAATGTGAAATCAAGTGTCTTGCTTAAGAATACAGCACACAACCTGGTCCAGGAATTGAACTCACTACCTCATAACTGTGAGCTCAGTGCTCTAACCATTGAGCCATGCACCTTCATATTATATGTATATATGTATGTATACATAATGATAGTATTTTGGTAAGAATAATACAATATAGAGATCTGTGTGAAGAATTTGTGTGAGAAATGTATAAGAGCTTAATACAGCTACATAAAACAATTCTTCATATTTATATCTTGTGTATAGATGTGTGTATACACATGTATGTGTGTGTGTGTGCATGCAAACATGAGCACAACGGATATGTGTGTGCATAGTGATACAAGTATACATGTCCATACAAACCTTTAGGTATTCACAGATATCTATATATGTATACACATACTCATAAAGTATATGCTAACAAAAAATTATTTTCATGCAGAGCGTTTTCAGAAGAATGTATGAACAAAAAACACGCACATATGAATATATAACTACATATGTATCAGTAAGTTACTTATACATGGATATATACACATCATATATACATAATAAAACAGCACCATATATATGAATACAAACAAAATATTGGTGAATTAATGTGAAAACTTAACAAATAGATAATGAACATACTGATTATTCAGGAATATAAAAATATAGGTTCATAAGCTACATGAAAAGGAATACTTACATATCCATACATGTACTTACTTGCATAAATATACCTACCTACCTACCTACCT
>NC_069000.1:22449540-22449906 GCF_001194135.2 Octopus bimaculoides
ATACAAAATAGAAAGTGAAGTGGAGGAACTTCGTATCTTATCTAAATTAACTATTGCTTAACCATCTTCTCACACCGTCTCCAATGAAGGGATATAATAAATATCCTGGAAACAGCTGTAAGACCTTCTATTTATAAATGTTCTAAAATCTACACAGCCTTGTTTTTTTTTATCTCATTATGAAAAGTAAATCCCTGGATACACATACTGATATATGACCTATGTTGGACCCCTTATTCGCATAATCACCGAACCTGGAGCTTAACAATGGTTTGTCCATAGCACTTACTCAACATTACCTGACACCTTTGGGTCTCATTTACACCACTACCGCTCATAACCTCCTATATGTATATATATATATAT
>NC_069000.1:22449916-22452477 GCF_001194135.2 Octopus bimaculoides
TATATATATATATATATATATATATATATATAATATTATATTGTTCAAATTTACAGAAAACAAAAGAGGAAGACAGGTGAGGGAACAACAAGCAGGTGTATTAGTCTGATGCTTGGGAATGGAAAAATGTTGGACATTTTGAGCCTATACTCTTCAACAGAAAGGATTGAGAAGGAAAAAATGGAGACAGAATGAAAAAAAAAAAAATGGAAAGAGAAAAAAAAATGTGTAGGGATTAATGGTTCAACATGATGAAATGGATGGAATAACCATGTATAGATGCATACATACTTTCTTTCACCTGAGGATGTAGCTTAAATTCTGCATTATATTGAAATATTTTTTGTCATTTCATTAATGCAGGCATGTAAGTAATTTTTAATTATAATAATATAAATTATTTACATGTTTTTAAGTTATGAAACAATTTTTTGTGATATTAGAATTTTCTATCAAACTAACTCTTTGTCATTTATGACTTTATATATACATATAGAATCACACAGCACAGAGATCAGTTTGGCAATCAGTACTGACGAATGCGAGAAAGTTCTCCAGAAAAGTTAACTAGGAATCTTTAAAAATCTCCCCACCAAAGTTAACAAAGAACTTACTAGATCTACAAACCAAACTGTAAAATTATATTATTTAAAAATTAAATTGATTAGAACTAGCAGTGAAGTCATTATTTTCCTTTTCAAATATATATATAATATATATACAGTAATCCCTCGACTATTGTGGGTGTTATGTTTCAAATCACCCCGTGATAGATGAATATCTGCAAAGTAGAAACAGTACTGTACTGCATATTTTTTTGAAATTATTTTTATGCCTAGAAAAAAAAGCAAAGTTATAGAAGCACTAATAACCATTCAAAACCAGCAAGACCAGGGAGACATCCCACAAGGAAGGTGGAAGAGAGGATGCTCTCAAATACTGAGGCAGAGCTGGAAAAGGAGGGAATCCAACTGGAGAGAAACAGAGAAGTCAGCCCAGAGTTGAAAACAGTTGAGAAAAGTCATCAGTGGCCTATGCTCCAAAGCAATGGTTCTCAACCAGGGACCATGTGGCCCTTAGGGACCCATTAAGATTTTTTTTGTTAAAATTTATCTTCAATAAATTGGTTATACTTTTACAATACACAAAATATTTTAACAATTTTTTTCCAGTAGTAGGCTGTGTGATAACAAATTTACTTCCCAACCATATGATTCCAGGTTTAGTTCTACTGTGTGTGTGGCACCTTGGGGTAGTATTTTCTACAATAGCCTTGGGTCAACCAAAGCCTTGTGAGTGGATTTGGTAGACAAAAACAGAAAAAAGTTTGTCTATATATATATATATAAGGTATATTCTATTAGGAACGTAGCAGAGTACAGTCTAGAGCTTGTTCACCCTTAGAATAAGTAAATGGTTGCATAATCAAATACCTGTATATATGAAAAACTATGTTGTATGGAAACATTTGCAGTGATTAAAAAATAGCTGTCCAATTGTGCTCCTTCTTGTTGACTCTATCTTATTCAGTTTGATATATATATATATATACCTGACTAGCCTTCATGCCAGTGGCACTTAAAAGTACCCACTACACTCTCGGAGTGGTTGGCGTTAGGAAGGGCATCCAACTGTAGAAACTCTGCTAAATCAGATTGGAGCCTGGTGTAGCCACCTGGTCCACCAGTCCTCAGTCAAATCGTCCAACCCATGCTAGTATGGAAAGCAGATGTTAAACGATGATTATGGTGATGATGATATATATATATATATAGATATATATATTATATAGTTCAAATTTGCAGAAAACAAAAGACGAAGACAGGTGAGGGTTAGGGTTAGGGTTAGTGTTAGAAAATACAGGACGATCAGTTAGTTATGATTTTATTCAATATATTTCCCTCTTAGATTCACCCATTTATTGCAGTGGTCCTTCGGTTTTTCTAATTCCTGTGAAAGAATTTGGAAGGTTGGACCTCCAACCAGGCCTTTTACAATACCCTTAAAACCAGGAACTATTCAGCACCCTCTCGTATCTATAGCTCTAGGTGAGTGAGCATGTGTTTGCGTTTGAGTATGCATTGTATGTGAATGTGTGTGTGTGTATGTATGTGTGTGTGTGTATGTGTGTGTGTGGTTGTGTATTCATATGTATGATGGGGTGTTGAAAAGTTCCTGGCTTTGGGTAAAAGAAAATACAGGAAGATCAGTTGATTATGGTTTTATTCAAAATATTCCCCTTCTCAGATTTACACACTTATTGCAGCAGTCCTTCAGTTTTTCTAAACCTTGTAAAAGAACTCAGAAGGTTGGGCCTCCACCCAGGCCTTTTGCAATACCCTCAAAGCCAGGAACTTTTCAGCACTCCTTTGTAACATGTACTTGAGGACTTTACCAAAGCTTAAGGAGAACAGCGATTCCTGGTGCACTGTTTGGTAAAAAAAAACACACTTCGGTTTCTGGCACTTGGAAAAGAAGAAAAAAAAAAAGAAGAAAGAAAAACATCAACTATAAAAATCAATTAATAATAAATAAATGAACATTAATAAATAAATAAATAA
>NC_069000.1:22453438-22456797 GCF_001194135.2 Octopus bimaculoides
CTATTGGTGCGTCTCAATTAAAAATTCTTTAGAAGAAGAAGAAGGGGAAGAAGAAGAAGAAGAAAAATAAATAGATAACATTAATAATGATAATAATGTTGACGTTCATCATTGGATGAATTTGAAGTAAACGTACAAACAACAACAGCAACAACAAGAGAAGTAGGAGAAGCAGTAGGAGTAGCAGTAGCAGCAGTAGCAGCAGCAAACAATAATAACAGTAATGAAAGAGAAAGAAAAAAGACAAACAAAAAAAAAAAAGAAGAAAGAAAAACATCAACTATAAAAATCAATTAATAATAAATAAATGAACATTAATAAATAAATAAATAAATAAAAAATAACAAGACAGAAAACGAACAAACAAATAGTAAATAATTATAAATTAAATCTGAAAACTTTCATAAATTTTCTAAAGCAGATTTTTGAATGGATACAAACAAATGCTCAAATTTTACTGTTTTTCCCTCCTCTTACCTCACCTCACCTCACTGCACTGCTTTTAGATCACCAACTTATATAGATTTATATTGTTGTTGTCATCATGATAATAACAACAACAACAACAACAACAACAACAACAACAACAACAACAATAACAATAATAACAATAATAATAATAATAATAATAATAATAATAATAATAATGGCTTCAAATTTTGGCACAAGGCCAGTAAGTTTGGGGGAGGGAGTTAAGTCGATTACATCGACCCCCCCAGTGTTCAACTGGTACTTATTTTATCAACGCTGAAAGGATGAAAGCAAAGTTGACCTTGGTTGGAATTTGAACTCAGAATGCAAAGATGAATGAAATGCCACTAAGCATTTTACCCAGTTTAGTAATGATTGCCAGTCAGCCACCTAATTGTAGTAGCAATAATAATAATAATAATAATAATAATAATAATAATAATAACAATAGTGATGATGATGATGATGATGATGATGATGATGATGATGATGATGATGATGATGACGACGACGATGACGACGACGATGATGATGATGATGACGACGACGACGACGATGAGGATGACGACGACGATGACGATGACGATGATGATGATGATGATGATGATGATGATGTGTTACAGCAAATATTATGCTCAGTACCACAGATTTGCCTGTCAGTTGTTTGACCTTAACCAGTTGAGCATGTCCCTTGGTGGCTGATGATATGTGCGTCTCTGATCATGAGCAGAAGTAGTGGGGGAGCATCATAGCCGTGTGTTGAGAGGAATTCTTTGCGGTTTGGATAATTCATCTTTGGAAGCATGGGTGTTTCTTTCAATGTCCTTAAACAATCCTTATTCAGGGACCTTTTGAGTGGGATGGGCTACTTGACCTGAAGAAAATTCTAACTGGACCCCACCTGCAAGGTCATGCGCTGTTTATCTTGATATGAGATCACCATGTTATGCACATATGATTGTGATACATGGGCCTGGTGTACCCTTATCAGATGGGTAGTCATGATGGGTATATCAGGTTTCGTATATTTTATCCTAGTGTCACTTTGATGGCATGCACTGCTCTCTCACTCAATAATAATAATAATAATAATAATAATAATAATAATAATAATAATAATGGTTTCAAATTTTGGCGCAATGTCAGCAAATTCAAGGAAGTGGGTTAGTCAATTACATCAACCTCTGTCCTCAATTGGTACTTATTTTATTGACCCTGAAAGGATGAAGGAGAAAGCCAACCTCTGCAGAATTTGAACTCAGAATGTAAAGAAAGGCAAAATGCTGCTAAGCATTTTGCCTTACCTTAAGCCTAAATGGTTTTGCCAGCTTGCCACCAAGCACAAGGCCTTAAATTTTGGGAGAGGGTCCAGTTGATTACATAAACCCTAGAGCTTAACAGGTACTTATTTTGCCGACCTCAAAATGATGAAAAGCAAAGTTGACATCAGGTGGAATTTAAACTCAGGATGTAAAGATGGACGAAATGCCGCTAAAAATTTTGCCCTCTATTACTAATGATTTTGTCACTTTGCTGCTTCAGTTTCCATAATAATTCTTTCTATGATAAGTACAAATCCTTAAATTTTAGGGGAACCTGGCTAGTGTATTACATCGACCCCAGTGTGTCACTGGTACTTATTTCATCAACCCGAAAAAGATGAAAGGTAAAGTTGACCTTGATAGGAATCGAACTCATATTGTACAGACAGACGAAATACCACTAAGCATTTTGCCCGGCATGCTAATGGTTCTGCCAGTTTGTCACCTTGATGATAATAATGATCCTGTGTAAAATAGGCATGGCACAAAGCCTGATATTTTGCACCAACCTCAGTACTTGAGTGATGCTTATTTCAATAGCCCCAAAAAGGATGAAAGGCAAAGTCGACCTCAGCAACATTTGAACTCAGAAAATAAAGACAAGCAAAATACTGCTAAGCATTTTACCCACCATACTACGATGATTCTGTCAGCTTGCCATTTTTCTTAGAGAAGTACAAGACCTGATCTTCAGTAGAGGTGGGGGTTAGTTGATAACATCAACTCCAGTAATATGACTATCACCTTTATTTTATTGACCTTCAAAGGACGGAAACAAAGCTGATCTTGATGAGATTTGAACTCAGAATGAAAAAGCAGGAATGCAAGCGGATGCTCTAATGAGTCTGATAGTCTACTGCACTAATTATCATTTTCATCCTCATCATTGCTACCATCATCATTATCATCATTGTCATTGTCGTCGTAGTTGTCGACATTATCATCATCATCATCATCATCATCATCATCATTGTCATCATCATCGTCCTCTAGCTCCTCCTGCTTCCTCTTCTCCTCCCCACCTCTTCCTCATCCAACCTCCTCCCCTCTTTTCACAACCTCCTTCTCTTCCTCTAATTCCCCTCCTCCTCTTCTACCACCTTCTCATCTGCTGGTTCTTCTACTTACTCCACCTCTTTCTCTTCTATCACCTCCCCTCATCTTCCTTCCTCTTCTACCACCTCCTCCTCTTGCTTCTCCACTTCCTCTTGTTCCTTCACTTCCTCTTGTTTCTCTACTGCTTTCTCCTTCTCTTTCTCTTCAGCCACCTCCACTTCTTGTTTCTCCACTTCCTCTTCCTTCTCTTTCCTTTTTTGCCACCTCCTCTTCCTTTTCTTCCTCTTCCACTTTTTCTTCCTCTTCCTCCTTCTCTTCTTCCTCGTATGCTTCCTCTTGTGCTTTCTCCTCCCCTTTTCCATCCTCTTCCTCCTCTACCTCATCCTCCACCTCCTCTTCCTACTCATCCCCGCATCCACTACTCTTTCTCTTCATCCCCACATCCATTCCGCCTCCTCCTCCTCCTTCTCCTTCTCCTTCTCCTCCTCCTCCTCCTCCTCCGCCTCCTCC
>NC_069000.1:22456920-22457506 GCF_001194135.2 Octopus bimaculoides
TCCTCCTCCTCCTCCTCTTCCTCCTCCTCTTCCTCCTCCTCAACAACCTCTGGACAATACTTCTTTTGAGATCCTAAAACCAAGGTGCTAGGAAAATGTATTGGCATGGGTGCTGGTGCCACATAAAAGGCACTGGTGCAGGTGCTATGTAAAAACGCTGGCACTGGTGCAACATGAAAAGCACCCAGTAAACTTTGTAGAGTGACTGGTGTTAGGAAGGACATACAACTGTAGAAACCAAACCAAAATAGATTATGGAACCTGGTGCAACTCATGCCTTGCTGGTTCCTGTCAAGCTATCCAAACTATGCCAGCATGGAAAATAGATGTCAAATGTTGATGATGATTGGCATTAGGAAGGGCATCCAGCCATAGAAACCATGTCAAATCAGATTGGAACTTGGTATAGCTTTGGTATTAGGAAGGGCATCCAGCCATAGAAACAATGCCAAATCAGATTGGAACCTGGTGCAGCTTTGGTATTAGGAAGGGCATCCAGCCATAGAAACCATGCCAAATCTGATTGGAACCTGGTGCAGCTTTGGTATTAAGAAGGGCATCCAGCCATAGAAACCATGCCAAATCT
>NC_069000.1:22460038-22462548 GCF_001194135.2 Octopus bimaculoides
TGGTGCTGGTGGCGATGGTGGCAGTGGTGACAGTGGCGGTGGTGATGATGATGCTGATAGTGATGATGGTGGTAGTGAGGATGATGATGATGTTGGCATTGGTGGTAGTAGTGGTGGTGGTGGTGGTGGTAATGATGCTGATGATATTGATGATGATGTTGATAAAGGTAGTCGTGTCAGATCTTTGGTCTGTCAGGGACTTCTTTTTCTCCCGTCCATCTCAAAGACCCTGTAAAAGGTCAGGAGTACTATCTTTCCTCTCTGGCCTAATTCATAGCCAAAATACACATTAAACAGTTAATGCCACATACTCATGTACACACACACACAGTTACCACCACAAGCACACATGCTACCATGCACACACATACATGAACCCAGTTACTGCCACACACACACATGCTACCTTACACACACATGGTATCACACACACATGATATCACACACTCATACACACACTAAGTTACTGCTACACACACACACATGCTACCGTACATACATGCTACCACATACACATGCACAAACACATGCAGAATTTTTCCCCTCTACCAATTCAGGGACAATACAACCTGTAGCCAATGAATTAATAAAGAGACTCTCTTTATTACAAAATATCGGCCCCTTTTGAACGCATCTACAACAAACGACATACCCGCCATGGCTTTAGAATAACTCAAACACACACGGAAATATTAAAAATGATACATTCAAGAGATACACAAGAATTCATTAAAAAACAGTCCCAATCACTGCTATAATCTATGAGCCACTTTTAGGTCACTTGACCATTTAACATCCTACTACTATCATACCACCTGCATCTTTTTTTATTCTCTCTTCTCTTTCCCCTTCTTTTTCTTTGTCTTCTTTCTCTCCGCCACCTCCTTCCTTACTTTACTACTATTGCTGTTTAGAATAACACCTATGCAAATATTATAAACAATACAAGAGATGTCTCAAGAATTCAATCACTACTACCATCCATAACAAGTCACTTTCAGGGCACTTGACCATTTAACATCCTACTACTATCATGGCACACCTGCATTCTCCTCCTCCGCCGCCTCCTCCTCCTCCTCCTTTTTCTTCTCTGCCAAAAATTCACAATGACCTTGAACTCACAAGAGTAAACGAGAGAGACAGAGACAGGCAGAAACAAGGAAAATTCCCCTTATATTTGAATACTATGGAAATATTCTTTTAAAAAAAATTTCTTTTAACTTTTCCAAAATTTAATTGTTTTCCTTATTTACAGTTGAATCTCAATGACTGAAACCGGTACTGAAATGTTTTTTATAAAATTATTTTAGCTTTTTCTACCTTGACTTTTTTTTCCCACATATATATATGCCTGTGTGTGTGTGTGTGTGTGTGTGTGTGTGTGTGTGTGTGTGAAGGTATATTTATATGTATGTATATATATAACACACACACACACACACACACACACCTTTATAAGCCTTATTTGTGGATTAAGGGTACCATTGGTTACATGCTGAGGAAGCCTTTAACAACTATCAAACCTGTCACATTGAACATTGGTGTTCATCTGCATTTTGGATTAAAACAAAAATGAACACCAATGTTCCTTGTGAGAGGCTTGATAATTGTTAAGGGCTTCCATAACATGTAACAAATGGTAGTTTTAATCCACAAATGAAGTATCTTTATCCACCAATGAGGTGTTGAGCACTCATTCTCCTTTACATCTATCTATCTATCTATCTATCTATCTATCTATCTCTCTGTATGCATGTATGTATGTATGTATGTAAGTATGTATGTATGTATTAAAATGATCTATCTTGTTTCTCCAAAGCAACTCTGGTAACAACAAATCTATAAATATATAAAATGTAAGGTTTACTTTTTTGTATATCATTTTCTGTAATGAGATGGATGTAATATATATATATATATATATATATATATGAGATGGATAGATGGATGTAATGTGTATTTGCTTAAAAAATTGTTGTATTATTTACACCTGGATGCCCATCCTTATATTAACCATTCAGCTGTAAATTAAAAGTGAAAGCTTTTTATATTTCATTTTCATATCAGTCAATCACAACTGGAAGAAGTACGAAGTTATGTTGTTTTGCTCAAGAGGTACAAATACAATGACTACAGTATTAAATATGTATTGAAATTATGATGTGGTGGTCATCAGTCCTGTGCCATAGTCTCACATCCATTGTGAGTCATAGCAGAAATGAATATTTTTGCAAAGTCTTTGACATGACACATAAAGTTATTCAACCTCCTCACCAACTCCACTAGTCCAACTGTCAAGTTCTTTGCCAATATTGATTTTAAAATAAAACAAAAACAATACAGACACAAACAATTATATTTATTGACATTTTCTTATAGATTTTATAGTGAGTAAATAAAAACCTTAATTTTTTTTATGATAAAATATATTTTCCCAGTTATTTTTTTCCCCGTTTTATAGTTTAGTTATGAGTTTTTATTACTTTTTGTTATCTTTTTGCTTTTTTCTT
>NC_069000.1:22465061-22465805 GCF_001194135.2 Octopus bimaculoides
CACCACTACCACCACTACCAACAACGACGACAACAACAACAACAACAACAACAACAACATCTACTACTACTACTACTACTACTACTACTACTGCTACTACTACTACTACAACCACTACCACCACCCCCAACAACAATAACTACAACCACCGCTACCATTAGAATCACCACTCCCACAAGTACCATCACCACCTGCTAAGAGTATATCTTCTCCAAGAGCAGAAACACTCAAAAGTGAAGAATTCATTTCAGCTTACTTTTAGGAAGACCAAACATTTGAGATTTGCTATGCAAAGTACTTTTGGCATTTTCATCTCCCAGAACAGATTCTTGGACATAAGGTAGAAAAATGTAATTATCTTAATGTAGTATTAGCGTTACCATCACTAGAAAGGCAAGGCAAGCCATGTTCCGCAGTAGTGGCCGTGTGTGTATGTACCTGTCTGCCTGTCTATGTGTAGGAGGAGTGTAGGGAGGAGGTAAAGGTAAGTTGACCTATGGTCTAATGGAATTGTTCAGGTGTGTTGATCAAGGGCAAGGGTGGTGGTGGTGGTGTTATGAGGTGTGCAGTTTCTGGTGCTGATTGTAATAAAGATGATGATAATGTTTTCATGACATATATATACATATATATATTTATGAATATGTATGTTTATCTATCTATCTATCTATCTATCTATCTATCTATCTATCTATCTATCTATCTATCTATTTATCTATCTATCTATCTATCAATCTATCTATC
>NC_069000.1:22465832-22474015 GCF_001194135.2 Octopus bimaculoides
TATATATATATATATATATAATAGTTTTCCTTTTTGGTGATATATAGCTAAACAGCTGCCTAATTTAATTATTTGTATACACATTAGTGATTCGCTAAATCATCCATAGATTTCTATGGAATAGACATATATACAGCTGGTGATCTTGCCCAGAAACTGGTGTTTTATGCTGAACCTGCTGATGAGTGCTTTGATCATAAAGCCGAAACCCTTGAAGGTCTAGGGATGTCACAGCTGCCACTTCCAGCCACTTCCAGTTGCTAGCAGTATGTATGTATACAATTATGTGCACTGACTGCAACATCAGAGCACTTTAGGTCTTATTTCTAGCATTGTAGGTGTTCTAACATCCTCTGTCATATTTAATGACAATTATAGTTTTCCTTTTGGCGATACATTGCTAAACAGCAGACTAATTTAATTATATATATGTGTGTCTGTGTGTATGTGCACGTATGTGTGTGTGTATGCATGTGTGTATATTTATGAAAGTATGTATGTAGCGTTGTGTGTATATCCCTGAAATATCAGCTGTATTAGTGTTATCCTCCCACTGCCACTCCATATTTGTCACACAACTTTATTCTCTCCTTCCCTGATATCAGTCAAACTCACTATGTCTTCACATTTCCCTCATACTAACACTCTTGTACCCTTCTCATTTTATCAAATAATAACTCAATCCCCCTCAAGGGGCCCATTATAGATTTTTACTGAAATCCATTTAGCCTATGGTTGAACTGGATGTTAGTTTAACATGTGTGCAAAGTTTTGTCAAGTTTGATTCACTACTGTAGGCAGCAAGGTGGTAACAGCAAGGTGGTAATATATATATATATATATATATATATATATATATATATATATATACACACACATACACATAAATATATATATACATATATATATATATATAAACACACACATACATATATATGTGCATATATATATATATATATATAAACAGATTATTGGCTACTTCAAGACAGTGATCGTTACTCTGCCGTTTACCTGTGCTTAGTTGAAATCTCTTCACTAGATTCAGCCAGCTATGCAATATTCTGTTTTATTTAGACAGTCTGGCTCAGAATCATGTTGGTGCATGTGTTCCGGCTCCATCTCATGAGGGCTCAATTGTCAATATATATATATATTAATGTGTGTGTCTTTGTGTCTGTTTGTCTCCCCACCATCGCTTGACAACTGATGCTTGTGTGTTTAAAACTCCGTAACTTAGCAGTCCGGCCTAAGAGATCAATAAGATATAAGTAACATAAGTACTAGGCTTACAAAGAATAAGTCCTGGGGTCGATTTCTTTGACTAAAACCCTTTAAAGAAGTGCTCCAGCATGGCCGCAGTCAACTGACTGAAACAAATAAAGGCTTTAAAAGAATATATATCTATACATATAAATTTGCCACGGGCAATACTTTCTTGTCTTGGGATTAACGGTCAAACAGCTATATGGAATTGTACGAAAAATTACACAGATGTGTAGAATGATCTGGTGGTGATGCTGGACTTTGTATTTTTTCATAGCTCTCATGGTTACAGAGATAATCTACTATAATAATACTCTTGTGTTTATGAATGAGAAAGGAAGGGATGATAGATGAATAAGGAAGGAAGGTGTGATGTCATACTTGGTAGTGGGATGATGAAAATTGTACGCTGAAACAATTGTATGCTGAAACAGCATTTTAACTCTGTGTGAATATATGTGTGTGTATGTGTAAAAAGGAGGTATGTGAATGTGTGTGTGTGTGTGTGTGTGTGTGTGTGCATGCATGTGTGTGTGCATGCATGTGTGTGTGTATGTATGTGTTTGTGTGTGAGTGTGTGTGTTTATGTGTGTGTGTGTGTGTGTGTGTGTGTGTGTGTGCATGCGCACAATAGAAGTGGGATGGTTCATCTTTGCTTAGTATTTGGGTTTATTTTTTGATTTGGTTGAATTTTGGTTGTTGTTGTTGTTGGTCAGTTATTTATAGCATTTTGACAGAAAGAAGTCATTCTAAAATTGTTTTTTAACATAAGCATGCCCAAACAAGTCGAAAGCTTACACAGAGCAGGTTTTATAGCCACATCATCCAAACCGACTGGGTGAAACCGGGCTTAGCTGCTAGTATATATGTATATATATATATATGACAAGGGCTTAGAAAAAATTTTCTAGCCTATATGCTGAGAAATAGATGCTAAAACATCTCACCACTATTATTCTTTATTATTATTATTATTATTATTATTATTATTATTATTATTATTATTATTATTATTATTATTATTACCATATATATATACATATCTATAATCAATAAAAAAACGGATGAAGAAGACAAGAAAAAACAACAAAGTGAGGATGTGGTACATGCAAAGTATTAATGAGATGCTCAGAGAAGGAAAGAAAAAGTGGTTGTCTTACGTTTCAAGCAGAGCTCTTCTTCGGAAACAGGAGACATAGGAAAGTCCAAAACAAAAGGAAGAAGGATTTTAAAAAAAATTGATAACAGTCCACATATAGTTACATTTTTGTAATTACATGTGGGCTGTTGGTGATTTTTCTTCCTTATTCTTCCTTTTCTTTTGGATTTTCTTGTCTCCTGATTCTGAAGAAGAGCTTTGCTTGAAATGTAAAACAACCACTCTTTCTTTCCTTCTCTGAGTATCTCATTAATACTTTGCATGTACCATATACTTGCATTGCCGTTTGTTTTCTTGTCTTTTTTCCTCCATCTGATGCTACATACACCCAGTTTTTCTCTCAAAGTGCTTGCACTCTGTCAGTGTGCAAATACGACAGAGTGTAAGTGATTTGAAAGAAGAACTGGGTATATAGGGTACCAGATGCAATGTGCAAGAGAGAAGACTGTGCTGTTAAATGCTCAGCCATACTTATTAAATGCTCAGCCATACCTGTTAAATGCTCAGCCATATGCATACTAATTTAAGAGCAGGTAACTGTGTTGATTGAAATACTGAATCTTCGTTATAGAAGCAAAGAACCATTCACCCATATTCAAATATAATGCATAGAGTTTTATTTGAAGCATGAAAAACTTCACAAATCTTTACGCCAAGTTTCATGTTACAGATTATTGGACAAAGAATGGTAAAAAGAAACTTGGAATTATGATTTATGAAGTTTTCAGTTTCAAATAAAATTTGATATTTCATTCTATTCACTCTGCATTATATCTTACTTGCACTTACATGTTTATATACACACATACACATACATGCACACATACATACACATGCACACACACATATGAGCACACAAACACACACACACACACATACATGCACATACATACATGCACATACATACATGCATGTATGCACACCCATGCACACATTATTATTTTAGGTTTAGTTGATCGTTTTGACCTCAATGATTATTTTTCAATGGTACCAATGATGATGATGATGATGATGGGGTGGTGGTGGTGATGATGATGATCTATATTTTTTGAACCATTAAGTTATGGGACATACAGGAACAGAACATAAACAAAATTAATGGTTTTAGATTGGTGTAAACTTAAACAAAAGCATGAACACACATAGATACATAACTACATACACACATACTCATACATACACATACACACACACATATGTATGTATGTATATATATATATATATATATATATATATATATATATATATATATATATGTATATATGTGTGTGTGTGTGTGTATATATATATATATGCATATATGTGTACATATATAAATTTATATACATGTGTGTGTGTGTATGTGTGCGTATATATATTTTTATACATTTAAATTTTAACACACATGTATACATACATGTATGTATATATATATATATATATATATCATGCACATGCGCATACACACACACGTGCATTTCTCCCTGGTTTCCATTTATCAAATTTCACTCACAAGATATTGGTCGACTAGTGGAAGATACTTGCTCAAGGTGCAGCACTTCTTTACCACATAACTATACCTATGCTTTTAAACTGTAACTCTGAGTTTTATGTTGTTAGTAATTCAACTAGTTGAATTAGGGAAGCAGCCTGACAATATATAAGCAAAGATATTTTAAATGCAGAATTTTGATTAATCATTGAGAATTAATTGCTCAGGAGAAAAAACAAACAATTACTTAATACATTAATACATCACACATTCATCTATTTGATTGTCATATGTAGAATGTGATAAATACATTTATTCACACATTTAAACATGCATTTTCATATCTTCAGCCTCATATGCATAAAACACATGAAAGTAGGGAACATGGCTATTATTAATGAAGTTTTAACGATGTTGAGCAAGTGAATGCTTTTTAAATTCTTGTTTATATGACCACTGTTCAAGCTATGGTAAATCCATTTTGTGAAGGAAAGAAAACTATTTTAGCCTGTAAGAAATTTCTTACTAAATACTGACAGAAGTGCTTGATGAATGCAGTTCTGGATCTTTCCTTAAAACTGCCAAAGACTGTTGTTGGGTGTTATTCTTTTCCATCGGTCAAACATCACTCTTTCCAGAGTAAAAAGGATGCACGCTATACAATGATGATACTAACATTTCTTTAAACTGCAGGTCTATTTGGGGAGTGAGGTGATGAGGCACCATCCTGAGTGTTTGAATGAATATGTATGTTGCAAAGATATTTTAAAAAGAATTCTCAGTAAGTCCTATACAGCTTAATTGCAAGCTTAAACTAAAGCTTTAGAATAAGAATTACCATTAACAAAGAAGATAGTAGGGTTGTCATAATTATATAGAAAGGGTGAATGTTACATACTAGAAATTGGACTTTTCTTTATCCTAGCTACAGAAATGCCAAAGTTTTTGACATGACTGCTGCACATGTTAATATTTATATTTATAATGTATGATAATGACTTCATGATGTCTCTGGTCATTGAAACAGACATTTAAACTATTGGGAAGATTATGTCTTATAATATTTCATTACCCTTGTATTTATGAATTTTAGCATTGTTCTCAATGTAATGTATCATATCTTTGAAGCCATTGCCTTTTAACACATCATTGTAATAATGGCTAAAAGATTTCTTGTTATAGGATAAGCTGAATAGGCGTTTGTTAATATTGTAAAGTATTTAAGGATTATTAGGGGTTGGTTGGAACTTATATTAATATACTGCAATTTCTAATCAGGTTTACTATAAAGGCTGTATTGACCAATGCCTAAAACTAGAGTTATATCTAAGAAAGTAACATTCTTTGATTCATATCATGTATGATCTTAAATCTAACTCTTTGAATATGCTGATAAATTCCTTCCTAACAACATCAAATGTGTAGCTGTTCATACTTCCCAAAATGATTAGTCCATCGTCATGGTAGAGAGCATACTTTGTACAGAAGAATTTCTTCTGGAATTAAGTTGAAGATGTAAAATGTTATAAATTCACAAGCTTCAGCTCTGCTGTATCATCCCATGGCAACATCAAACAATTCCTGGCCATTATGTTTAATTCAAAAAGAATTATCATAAAACAGCAAATATTTCCTAGCATTATTATATTATATTAATGACTGAATTACTAACTTGAATAAAACTTGAAGTTTTATAGCTTATTCAAGAAGGGATTATGTTATGGATAGATAAAACTTTACCATATGTAACTGCATAAATTTACAAACATGCTTATTATTAAACCACTTGACAATGGATAGACTATTAGTCCTTAATGGATGAGAAATGATTTGTTTAATGTTATAAATAAGGGAAGCTAAAATATTTTTGCTGGCCCTATTTATCTCACTTTTCCCTGGATTTATCACTCTAGTTTTAGAGTTGGCAAAAATTCTTTTCATGATTTTTTGAAAGCAATTTATGGTTCATGTAAAACTGAAGTTTCTGTTCTATTGTCTATTTGGAGGCTGGTAGCAATTTATTTTGCTTCTAAATTGATAGCATGGTAAGAGTTAGAATTAATTATCTTATGGGTATTGGTGATGTTGTTGAAACTATAACTATAGAGACTATCTGTTTTGTTCATATTTCTGTTTGAAAAAACACATTTGGTGTTTTGCAATTTTATGAACGCTCTATGTAATATGTCTGGAAAGTTTATTCTTTTATTCTTTTACTTGTTTCAGTCATTTGACTGAAGCCATGCTGGAGCACTACCTTGAAAGGTCTTTTAGTCAAACAAATTGACCTCAGGACTTATTTTGAAGTCTAGTACTTATTCTATCAGTCTCTTTTACTGAACTGCTATGTCATAGGGATGTAACCACACCAACACCAGTTGTCAAGCTGTGATAGGAAACCAACACAGACACAGAGACACATCATACACATACACACATGCGTGCACACACACACACACACACACACACACACACACACACGCACACACAATGAACTTCTTTCAGTTTCCATCTACCAAATCCACTCACAAGCCTTTGGTTGGCTTGAGATTATAGTAGAAGACACTTGGCCAAGGCTCCATGCAATGGGACTGAACCTGGAACCATTTGGTTGGGAAGCAAGCTTCTTACCACACAGCCATACCTGTGAACCCGTTACATCACATTGAGATTTTCAAACTCAGAGAGTTTCATTACTTTCTTCAGTGGGAAGTATGTACATCAGAAATGGAACTTGTTTTCTTGGTGTTACTCACGTTCCCTTATTCAAAGAAAACATTTAATATAATTCTTCTGAAATGGTGTTAAAACATTCTCTATAGAAAATTCAAGGAGTAACTGTTTAATTTTCATAATTTGTAACTGTCTGTGGACAGTGCTTGACTAATTCAGGAGTAAGATGTAGATTGGTGAACACAGAGAAAAGTGTTCAGCACATAAAATAGAGTGTGTGCATATTTTATTAGGAGATAAAGCTTCTAGTATCATAACTGAATTTCATATTGCTAATTATTCAGATGATGGAAGAAGGGAGGCAGTATGATATATAGAAGTATACCTTGTTCCAGCAACAGATCTGGCCTATAGTTTTCAGATGGTTGTTTACAGAACCTGCCAGTTGTTCTCTACTTTCCTTCTTCAGATCATCTTTTGTCTCTCAGTCAATCTAGCATTTATTCTGAGATCGTTCACTAGTCATAAGTCTATGTTGAGTGATATACATTCATCACTGCAGAAAGAGTTAGTATCCATAACCATCTGCCTATCTTGTTTTATAATGAAACTGAAATCTACCTGACTTGTGTGCACCTGATTAGAAGGTGATCAAGTGGGTCCTGGTTTCCTGAAGTCTGTGTTGTGGATGGTTAGCTCACAAAATTTCAGGAGCATTAGTTCCTTTTCATTTCTCAAACTATATCCTTAGTCACCTTATACACCGGAGTAGCCATCATGGAGTTACCCAATATGACCAAGCCACCAGTCAAAATATTAATGTTATTATCATTTATTACTGAGATGGTTCACAAAAGGGGCTGCATAAAATAAGTCCTTTAGCTTATTAGCAAGTCCCAGTTATGGTGTGTAAGCAGAGAAAAACAGTTGCTGTTATTTTGCCTACAACTAGTCTAAATTTAATTATTGTATCACATAATCTACATCAAATCTTTTAGCTGTTTCTTAGTATGGCTATTCTATGTAAACCAGGATTGTTACTAATACAGAAGAACTTGTACAAGTGTTCTTTTTGTTTGTAAGGAATCTGGCTAGGGTTCTTTCCTCATAATCACCCCCATGAATACATGCACACACATACATATACATCATTTACATGTATATATAGTTAAATAACTAAAATCAATGAAAGGGTGTATATATATATATATATATATATATATACTGCTTCTAGTCTCTTATCTGTGTGTGTGTGTGTGTGTTTTAATGAAAAGGGAAAAAAATTTGATATGACTCACCACAAATTCATGGAATAATTGCAAGTATTTTCTTGGAGTAAAATTTCTTTCCAAATAAAACTAATTCCATTATGAGTTGATAAAATTGTTTATTGTATAAAAAAAAAAAAACGTAAAACAACAAAAGAAAAACAAAACAGCAACTGAATCTTAAAGAATTGACCATCTTGTTTAATAAAATATAATCTGATGCTTCCCTCCTCCCTCCCACATAAAACTCATACAAAAAGAAACACAAAGTGTAAAAAAAAAAAAAAGAATCCATGATTAATTGACAAGAAATGGGAAACCTAAACAAAGCAGTCTGAGATGTGGTGGT
>NC_069000.1:22477650-22480841 GCF_001194135.2 Octopus bimaculoides
ATATATATATATATATATATACATAATATAAATACACACACATGCATACGCACACACACACATGAGGGGGTGCTGAAAAGTTCCTGGTTTTAGAGGTATTCTTAGAGGCCTTGCTGGAGGACAACCTTCTGAGTTCTTTTACAGGGCTTAGAAAAACTGAAGGGCCATATGATACAGCTTTTTCCTTCAATAGCCATAAATGCCTTACTAACATTGTAACACTACATTATTTTGGGATCATAAAAGATGACCTATGGTTGTTTAACCTGGCCTTGAAAGTGACTTCTGTGGCTTTAAAATATCTCTGTACCCATGTTGGCGTCAGTATTGTTTTCTTAGCATCTCTATCTTATACACAACAGCCTCTGCATAATATTGTTTATTTAGTGCATCTCATGGTTAATGCTATTATGAGCCCAAGGAGCAGCACTCCAGTAGCTGTAGGTAATACTGTTTATTAGCAGCCATTTTTATGTCTTGTTACCTCCCTTATATAACTTCTTTTATCTTGTCTGAAAAGCGTAAAGACCACCACAGTTTTTAAGACCACATATATTTGAATTAATTTAACACTGAATGGGAGTAGGGAGCTTATAAAATTTTGGCTTGGTTATGAAATTTAAGAGGTTTGCTTTGAAGATTTTTAGTTTTTGATCTTGGATGGGAACCTTTTAGGCTTAATTAGGAAATGCTCATAATCTGGAACTGGTTGTACATGGTTATGGAAGAAGGCCTTCCATATTATATTGTTGATGAGATAGATGATCATCTCCAGTAACTTCAAAGTGTAATGTTGATGAGGAGGCGTTGCTATATTTTTGTATATATTTCTTCTTGGTTTTTTAGCATATTGTAAAAAATCCAAAGACTCTCTGACTTGTTGAATGAATATTTTCTTTTGAGCTTCCAGTACAAGCAAACCAAGCCAAACATTTTCAAATGATGAGTATTTAATTACTCTTTCCTTGTGTGAAAGATTAATTGTTTAAGAAATTGTCGAATAACTTTTGGCTGTATGTAGAGCTACATTTATAACAATGTATAACAGAGGACCAACTCAAAACAACACTGAAAGCCACTGGACTTGAGCCTAAATCATTTGAAACATAAGCCTGAGACTGTACCAAGTAGCAGTGTTCCATCACCATCAGAGCCAAAATCTCAGAAGCCACCAGAAAAAGAAGAAATCAAATGACAGGAGAGAAAGGTTTGACAAAATAAACCTTGTCCTCTGCCAACAGTACCATGCAGTCAATGCCATTGACTCTTCTATGCAAGAATTGGTCTACTTAGTTATCAATGACATCACCATAAAGGAAGTGTCCAGCAAAGAAACCAAATTCTCAGATATGAGATAAAGCCAACGGCGATGATGAATATTGCCACTCTGTTAGCTTATGTAAATTTCAGGCCTATATCTTCTGGAGGAGTTACCTCAGTCCTATATATATTAACCAAAATGAAGTAGATTGATAAGTTTTTATTTTGAACCTGTGGAAGACACAACAGAATTTGTCAAAATATTGTTCACTTGATAACAATGGCACTCTTCTATTTTTGCTATTATTATTATTATTATTATTATTATTATTATTATTATTATTATTATTACTATTTAAAACAATTTGATTTGGCCTCATGCAGCTAAAGTTAAATGCACACATAGCTGTAATTGGATTGATCAAAGTAGATGACTACCATATGTAGGACTCAATACAAATTATGAGTGAAAACTTTAATAATGTCTTTGTACGAAAGTCTGCACTTTGATACATTGCTTTGCTATCCAATGGTCTTGTGTTTGATCTGTTGCATGACATCCTGGACAAGTATCTTCTATAGCTTCAGGTTGACCAATGCTTTGTGACTGAAATTTGGTGAATGGAAACTACATGGAGGCCTGTCATATAGACACACATATGCCCACACATATATGTGTGTATACACACGTGTATTTATGAGTGTTGCCTTCCAAATGTCCTCTCATTGAGACTGCTTGAGCAGTGGCATGTTTGTTTATATCACACATAAAGAATACAGATGGTTGCAATCTCCATGATAGTAACTTCTGTTAATATTCCAGACTTGACAATACATTTTGAATATGTAATTTACATTATACAACAAACAGTCATTCTTTGTTAATAAAAAATATGTAAGATTGTAACTAAATGATCTATAATTAATCTCTTGTACTTTGTTTTGTTTTCTACATGTACTCTGTGATATACCTATATTTTGAATTCGTACTAAATGATACGAGGACAATAACATGAGCACAGTACATATGAAATTCAATATACTGGTTATTCACCATGTAATTTAAATTCTAATTCACACTATACATACACTCACACACACACACGTAAATATGTATATATATGTATATATACATATACACATATACACATATACATATATATATTATGCATAAGGTCAGGAGGTATGAGATGTGAATATAAATTTATTTAACCATGTAACTTCGATAAGATTATGTGAACTGATAACCGAGTCCATAGGAGGGGCTTACTGTGATAGCTGCATGATTATCTGAATTCATATCTTATAATTCTCTTTGACTCTTTCTTGTTGACTCCAACTTAGTCAATTATATATATATGTATGTATGTATGTACCATATCATATTTTACGACCATTTTTGTTGCATTTCCTCTCAGTCTATCAAACTATCTTCGAATTACGATAAACAAAACAAACGAAAATAACTAAAATGAGTCAATGGAACAAACTTCAATAAATAAGTTATGGAGTGATGTACTGAACGCCATATTTAAAACATTCTTAATTAAATGAATTTTGCCACTTAGGTGGAAAACGAAAACAAAATTATTAATTTTTCATTACTTAAAAGTAAGTATTAATAATTTTCTTCTTCTAATATACTCTTTCTTTAACAAAATGAGAAATTTCATTCAATTATGATTTTTTTGTTACGTACAGTGTTGAGTACATCAGGTTTTAATTTTTCTATTGAATTTCAATCATTGGTTCATTTGAGTTGTTTTCATTAGCTCATTTTATTTTTCTTCTTTTGTCCTTTTCTTGTTCAGTGATTGGATTGCAGCCATGCTGGGGGAACTGCTTTGAAAGGTTTTTGTACAACAAATTGACACCAGTACTATTTTTACTTTTTTAAAGACTATTATATATATATATATATATATATATAT
>NC_069000.1:22480866-22487988 GCF_001194135.2 Octopus bimaculoides
AACATCATAATTTTGAAATATCTATAAAACTGTCAAAAGCTTGTTTATTTTGATGTTTTTTAATTTATTATTAGTGTTGCTTAATATGTTTTTGCTAAAATTGCTGTTTCTTTTCAGATATCATCAGAAAAAGGTAACTAAAATTCATTAAAATGACAGATCTATTGGACTTTCAAAGAGGTCAAATTATTGGTGTCTGTATGGCAGGCGCTAGCGTAACGAAAACAGCTGAAATGTTTGGTGTATCGAGAAGTACTGTCTCAAAAGTAATGACAGCCTTTGAGAAAGAGGGAAAAACCTCCTCGTCAAAACAAAACTCCGGAAGAAAACCAAAACTTTCAGATAGGGACCGTCGGACTCTTATGCAGATTGTTAGAAAGGATCACAAAAGTACAGCTCCCAAAGTTACTGCAGAGCTTAACGACTACTTGAGAACCCAGTTTCTGCAAAAACTGTTTACCAGAAGCTGCACAAAGCCAGATTTCTCGGGAAGGCTGTAATCAGAAAAGCACTGCTTTCAAAAACAAATGTTGCAAAGCATTTAGAGTGGAGTAAAATCCTACAGAATTGGTTCCTAGAGCAGTGGAAGAATGTATATGTGTGGAGACAGCCAGAAGAATCATTTGACCCAGACTGCCTTCTTTCAACTGTTAAACATCAAGGAGGATCTGTGATGATCTGCAGGGCTATATTTTGAAAATCTGCTGGCCCAATGGATTCTTCATGGCAGAATTAATTGTCAAGACTATTTGAGCATTTTATCTGATCAAATTCATCCTATAGTTGCTGATAATGCACCAATTCACACAGCAAAAGTTGTTATTGAATGGCATGAGGAACATTCTAGTGAAGTTGAACATCTTATCTGGCCACCACAGTCCCCAGATCTCAATATCATTGAACATTTATGGTGCATTTTAGAAAAAAACAAGTAAGGAGTTGATATCCTCCACCATTATCCCTATCAGAAGTGGAGACTGTTTTAGCTGAAGAATGGACAAAAATTCCTTTGGAAACAATTCAAACTTTGTACGAGTTCATATCTCGTACAATTCAAGCTGTAATTACTGCCAAAGGCAGTCCTACCCCATATTAAAATAAATTTGTTTGAAATTTTTAGGTGTTTCCATTATTTTGTCCAACCCCTGTACATATATATATCTATATATATATTCTATTGTTCTTTTCTGCTGATCTACTAAGTTGCAGAGACATAAACAAACCAGCACCAGTTATAACGTGGTGGCAAGGTATATATATGCAACAAACACAATAACAAAGACACACTTGTGCATGTACACACACACACACACACACACACACACACACACACACACACACACACACACACACACACACACACACACACACATACACACACATCATAGACTTCCATACAGTTTCCTCTACCAAGTTCACTGACATAGCGTTGTTCAGCCTGGAACTAAAGTGGAAGGCACTTGCCCAGGGTGCCACACTGTAGGACTGAACCTGAAACTATGTAGTTGCAAAGAAAGCTTCTCAAGCACACAGCCTGCAAATTGCATTGGCAAAAATTAGTTAAAACTTCTTTTCTCTTTGTAAAAGTTTTTGTCAACTAATCGTCTTTACTGATGTGGTTTCATAGATGAAAGCATGTCCATAGTTTGCAAACAAAGGTCAGATTTCCCTTTAAGCACATAGATTAACTTTGAGAGATTAATGCTTACCACTTTTGTTACCATATTTCTGTGTTACTTTCAATTAATTTTAAATATAACAAAGAATTTAGTAAAGTAACTTAGTCATCATTAAGCTAGTGTTAGGAACATAAATTGTGACTAAGGTTTGGTGGAAGATTTTAATTCAGAACTTTTGAAAACAAGACATTTGTATTACAGAGCCAGAGGTAGTTTCAGCTGGGTTGGTATCAAAAGGGTTAATGTCTAGAAATTATAAGGTAGTAAACTGGCTGAATCTTTAGCAGGGTGGACAAAATGCCTAGCAGCATTTTGTTTATCTTTACATTCTGAGTTCAAATTCAATCAAGGGCGACTCTGCCTCTCATCCTTTTGGGGTTGATAAGATAAGTAACAGTTGAACACTTGGGTCGATATCATCAACTTACCCCTTGTGCCAAAATTTGAAGCCAATTATCTCCCCTTTTCTTTTAGAGCTGCCGACAATTGCCACAAGGGTTTGTTTTCTTTCTCCAACTAACTGGAAAATTATTTCAATTAAGAATATTTTTATTTACAGCATTCAATACCTCAACCCTTAACTAATTTCTACAAATTATTGGTTTCTCTAATTAATATTCATTAACTAACTTTTTTTAAATAATTTTTCCTCCTTTATTTATTTTGTTTTAATTCTCTCAGAGCACTTGATTCTCTTTCAGTTATTCTCCTTCATCCTCTCCCACCTCCTTCATCCTCGTTCATTACCTATTCTCTTCCTTTTGTCTCCTTCTTTCTTTCACTTCTTCCTGCCTGGTTTTTCTCCTCCTTTTTCTATGCCTTTCTGTCCTCAGTTTTCCTGTCTGCAAGTATTTTTTTTTAATACCTTTCCTCTCTACCTACCCCTCTTTCCTATCTACATCTATGTCAACATTGCTTCCATCTTTTCTTCTTCTTCTTCTTCTTTTTCTTTTTCTTCTTCTTCTTCTTCTTCTTTTTCTTCTTCTTCTTCTTCTTCTTCTTCTTCTTCTTCTTCTTCTTCTTCTTCTTCTTCTTCTTCTTCTTCTTTGTCTTTTCCTTCTTTCCCATCTCTGTCTTTATTTTCTCACACTCTTTTTTCTCTCTCCCTCTCTGTCTTCCCCTCCCCTCCTACTCTTCCTACTCTCCCCTCCTCTCCCCTCCTCTCCCCTCCTCTCCCCTCCTCTCCCTGCTCCTTCTCCTCCTCCTTCTCCACACCCACATTACAACACCCAGGCTCCCCCTATCAGGATAATCACCCCACCCCCACCTCACTGCCACAACAGACAACATGGACACTTGTCTTCTCATTCAGTGTTCCTTAATTTACTGTCTGAAAGATGAGCGAATGGGGTGACTGGGTGAGTGAGTGGTGGACATGTAGCTAGAGAGAGAAGAGTACAGTCAACATTAAAAAACACACACACTGAGTTTGAACTTATTGTGTGTGTGTGTGTGTGTGTGTGTGTGTATGTATGTGTGCGTGTCTGCGTGCAGTGCACATGTGTTTGTATTTTACGAATTAGATTTTTATTGTACTTTCCGCAAATGTATTGAAATTCTGTTTGGGGAATTAATCCCTGTAATCAAACTCTGGACTTTGTTGAAATTAAATAAATAAGGTAGTAACAACAACAACAACAACAATAATAATAATGATAATAATTCTGATGATGATGGCAATGGTGATGAAGATGATGATGATGTTGATGGCAATGATGATGTTTGTTAATAACTTGGAGGAAAGAGATAATAATATAATAATAAAAAATATATAAATATATTTTTAAAATAAAAGAAGTAAAGTGCAAAATAGAAGAGAAATAAAGAAAAAAAGAAGAGATTTTAATTTAGTCAATTAAATGAGTCAGCAATATTAAATCAATGCTAGAATGCTGGAATTGTGGAATTGGCAAAAGAATTAAAATTCTAGTCTAAATATCTTGTCATTTGTAGTCCTTTAAATTTTGTGAGTTTGAATTTAGTAAAGCAGGGTTTGATTTTTGTACTTTGTCCTTTGTCCCATAATGTAGATTTAGTGGAGGCACCAGTTATTCAGGGGTTCACAATTGGGGTTCACGTAAGATTTTGTTAAAAATCTTCCCCAACTCATGCCAGCATGGAAAAACAGACTTAAAATACTGCTGATAATAACTGATTTCAAATTTTAGGACAATGCCAGCAATTTTGGGAGGAAGTGGTAAGTTGATTTCATGGACCCAGTACTCAACTGGTATTTATTTTATTGACCCTGAAAGGACAAAAGGCAAAGTTGACTCTAGTGGAATTTGAACTCAGATTGTAAAGATGCATGAAATGCTGCTAAGCATTTGCCTGGCATGCTGACAATTCCACCAGCTCACTACTTTGGTACTGCTGATGATAACTACCAGCTAATTTCATGATTGCTACTTTTGTCATCTGATTAGTTTTGATTGGTTGTCATTCATTGACATACACTTCATGTATCATTTTGAATTCTCACAAATATACCATATGTATAGCACTTTCCAACAAATATAACCAGAGTGTAACTAAAACACTTTACTGTTAGTATCTCTTATTCTTTTGTTTTAGAATATCTTGGCATCCAGCCATGATTGTTCAATCATTTCCATGTTTGCTTCTGTCACTGGATTCACATAATTTTCTTAATGGTCCACTGTTAAACGCAGATAACCAATGGCATTTAGATTCCCATACACAGGTCATTCAACCAAATGAGTCACTGAACTAGTCTCTCAATCATGCTGAATGATGGAGAATATAATGTTTCTGAGAGGTAATATTTGTTCTCACTTAAACAGGGTTGTTCTGTTAGAATAAACTGTACTATGATAGATACCATGAGAGAGACTCCCATACTAGCTTTTCATCCAAAATGCACACTAGACTATATTGCTAGTGGGAAGGTAAACCTCTGCCATCTCCAGCACTGAGATCACCAGATCACATGATTTCAAACTTCTTTGGTTTTGTCAATGATGGACACTTGACCACTAAAGATAGCAGGATCCATTTATCTCCCCCTGCTAGAGATATAAACAAGAGTGCATTTTGCACCAAAAGCCGATGTGAGAGTTTCTCTCATTGCATCTACTGTAGTATAGTTTGTTCTAACAGAACATCCACATCTAAGTGGGGATAAATATTACCTCTTAGTATTGATGCTATCTCTGTTGCTAATGTATATATTTTGAACAGGCTCACTGGCTAATTCTAACACCAGTGCCTGTTTTGACACTGTTGTAGGGAAGTGGTTATACACCATTAGGTGTATTCCGCTTCCGTACATTAAATTTCTTGAAGAAACAATGGAACGCAGATTCTGAACTATCAACACAACAATATTTATTACAATAGAATTCGGCAGCACTTCGCCCTTTGGTTACTGAGACGCCGTCAATGAAGTTGCGTGGTTATTTGTGTAGCTCCAGAGTTGGAATGTTGGAGAGAGGCTGCTACGACGTCTAGGCTCTTCGTCGGCCAGCGAGAAAGAGGATGAAAGTCCGCGCGAAGCTTGGATATCGATGACTACGCATGCGCATGAGACTCTTCCTGTATTCCTACCGGAACCAGTCCCTGCGCATGCGTGGATAGAAACTCCGAAAATGTTGTCTGCTATAAAGGCGTCACTACACTGTTAATCTAGATATCACTGGCAAGGAGATGAATCACTGCTGTCTCTAGCAGTTGAGTGTTCATCATTGACAAGACCAAACAAGGTCAGAATCATGTGATCTTGTGGTCTCAGTACTGGAGGTGGCAAGGATTTATCTCCTTGCTGGTGTGTATTTTGCATCAAAAGCCAGTATCAGAGTTTCTCTCATGGTATCTACTGCAGTATAGGTTGTTCTAACATTGCTTTGATGTAAAAATGCAGCTATGGTTTCTTCTATCAATATAATATTTGTGAAGAAATCTTTTAACAACATGTTATGACTGATATCCTTTACTTGGAATTTAGGGGTATATTAATTTTAGTAATATATATCATGGGATTTCTTCCACACTTCCATCTGAGTAAACTGTAGGTGAAAATAGATGCAAGTACATTTCATAAATTCCCTACTTTCATTTGGTTGTACTTTTAATTTACTTTACTCATGTTTTACATTCACTTTAATTTTATACTACGGAGGTAGATTGAATGCTGTAGTAGCACCAATTTACTTGGAAATTCCGGATTTTATCCCCCACAGTGTTGGTGCTGGGGTACTTGGAAATTCCGGATTTTATCCCCCACAGTGTTGGTGCTGGGGTACATAATTTACACCATTTGGTCAACGGTTTGGCACACTTTCAACTTATTGCCAATTCAATGGCAGTCTTTTGCCTCACCCTCTTAGCCGTTTTGATTTTGCACACATACTAAAGATGGTACTTCACTATGGCCTTAGTCAGGATGAGCAAAACAAGCTAAAGAACAAGAAGAGATAATAACATATGAATGCCCATCTCTCTCTCTCCCTCTCTTTCTCTCTCTCTCTCTATATATATACATATATATACATATATATACATACATACATACATACATACATACATATATATATATATATATATATATATATATATATATATATATATACACATGTATATATACATACATACACACACACATACAAACATCAGCCACAGATACATACTTGCAAATACACATAGAATTTATACAGAAACAGCTTTAAAAGCATACACACTTACACACAAAAACCATTCAATGATTTGCAAACTCATATATATATGTATCCACAAAGATATACACTCAGAGATAAAACAACTACACTTTATGCATGCATATATAGATACATGCATATATACATATAGATACATACATTTATGCATATACACAAAGACATCAAGTAATAATATACAGTTAATCACACACAAGCACACATCTGCACATCAAATCTTCTCTAACAATATTCCAAGAAGCTACATAAATAAATGCAAAACATGTCATTATTAGCATTAGTAAAATTTACTTCAATCAAATTTTTTTGTTGTCTCTAGCCCTGTCTCCATTTCTGTTTTTTTCCCCCTCTTCTCAACATCTCAAATCACTTGCTATTGTTCAGTCGACATCGGCTGCCATGTTTTATTTTGTTTCCTTTTCTCTGCTTGAATACATTTGTCAAAGATAAAGCTGGAGAAAATGAAAGAAAAAGAAAGAAAAATGGAAGAAAGGCCTTTTGCTTATCAGGCTTTCCTGTTAACTTGAAATAATCCCATCTAATATGATATTATTACAATTTTACTTCGTCCATGAAAGACTAGTAATTTCGTTAATTAATGAAATATAAATATGTGTGTAATACAAATGATTTTATTTCCTATGTGTATGCATGCGTATTAGAGTGTGTGTGTGTGCATGTGTGTGTGTGTGTGTGCGCGCGCGCGCGCGCGCGCGTGTGTGTGTGTGTGTGTGTGTGTGTGTGTGTGTGTG
>NC_069000.1:22488295-22494940 GCF_001194135.2 Octopus bimaculoides
ATATACATATATATATATGCATACACATATTTCTCACATTTATGTGATACATATATACACAAAGATACACATATGCATACATACATAGGTATATGTATGTGTGCATGTGTATAAGATATATATATATTTCTGTGTGTATGTATGTGTATGCATGTGAGTGTATGTTTTGTTTCTTCATTTTAATTTTTTCTTGTGTTCTTCTTGTGTTATATATATTTTTTTATTTTTTTTTTAGAATTTTTTCTTTTTCAAATTATTTCTTTCTGTCATGATCATATCACCATCACTAGTGTACCATGACAATCTACATGATGAGGATGGTGATACATCATCATCCACCTCGTCATCATCATCATCATCATCATCATCATCATTGTCATTGTCATATTGACGTTATCAGCATCCTTCAATAATAGAAAAAGTTTCATCAACATCTTGACCAAAACCATCCTTCTCCTCCTCCCATCATGATCATCATCACCATCATCAACAGTAGAAAGAAATGTCTCATCATTTTCATTGGCACCACCATCATCATCATCATTGTCATCAAGGCTGTCATCATTATCATCATCATCATCATTGTCGTTGTCATCAATCCTGTCATCATTGTTACCATCATCATCATCATCATTGTTATCATCACCATTATCATCATCACCCTCATCATCATTGTCATCAGCACCATCGCTATCATCATCATCGTCATCATCATCGTCATTGTCATTACCACCATTATCATCATTATCATCATCGCTGCTGTCAGTGTTGTCATCATCATTGTTGTGGTCATTATCATCTTTAGTGAATTGCATTCCATTTTCTTATCTCTTTTGTAACATATTGTTATATCCTTACACCTCCAATATCGTAGTAGTACGGTTGATATTGTTGACGGTAGGTAAAGAATATACTGTAACAGTGTTATAACAATACAAAATAGAAACAGCAGCAGTAACAAACACGTAATGATCCAACAATCTTTTACGAACCATCATCCAAAATTTCCAACACACTAACTCGAACTGTAAACTGTACCTGGACTTCAAAGACCAAACTATGAACTGCTGACTATGTCAGACTGCCACTATTTATATGTAGTGGTCTTGTTTATTCTTGTCAGAGGATATTGTACTCTTGCCACAATATCTCCCCTTTTGAGATTTCGAGTTCTGAAGGAATGAAGAAATTTTATTTAACATTATTATTTTTTTAGTATCATTTTTGCTTGGGCCTTATCTCAAGGTGTTTGGTCTGCTTCTGTTTTCTCTTGCTGGTTCTATGGAACTCCATTACTTTCATTGCTGGGACACCGAATACATAAAAAAATACTTCCATAGGAATTTCTCTCTGTTCTTTGGTATGTCTCTTCTTTAGCTGATTTATGTGTCTCTTAGGTTCCCAGCGTGGTCCTTTAATTAGATACATCATACTTCCCAGCCTTCTTAACCATTTCTGCAGGTTTTAAAATGCACATTATCTCTTACTTCAAAATATTTCATTGCATCTTTTGTATTTCCTTTACATCTTTTTTTCTCTAGTAATAACTTACCAAAAATCGATTTTATTCTTCTCACGAACATCAACTCTGTGGGTGACTTTTCTGAATTTGTACTTGGATTGGGGGTTACTCTATATACCCATAAGAATTTTGTTAGTGCTTCATCATTACTTAATTCATTCCTAGCTTTTCTTAATGTGTTTTTGAACACGTCCATGAATCTTTCTACCTGCTCATTTGACCTCGGGTGGTAGGGTGGAGTGAAAATATGCATTATTGCGTGCATTCATTTTACAGTTGAATTCATACCCCAAGAATTGTGTTCCATTATCAGAAACTAATGTGTCTGGAACATCGTATTGTGCATATAGGAACTTTATAGTTGTCTTAGCAATTGGTTTATTGCACCTGTATGCCTCTGACCACTTTGTACAGCTGTCGACCATGATTAGATAATAAGCACCATTCACCGGTCCAACACAGTCAATATGTAACCTAACCCATGAATTCTTAATCTCCAGCCATGATTGATATTTTACCAGCGGGACTTTGGCTGCAAGCGTGCAACTTTGACAAGTTCTCACAAAATTTTTGATATCTCGGTCCTAGTTGGCCAATAGATGTAACTACTCATCAGAGTTTTCATTTTCAACATTCCCAGGTGTCCACTGTGAAATTGCTACAACAAACATTTCTGTAATGTAGTCGGTACTACAACTCTTTGCACATACATCAGAATATCATTACATATTGAGAAACTACTCGAATTTGTATTTTTATTCTGCTTATTTTTATTCTGCTTATTTTTAAAGCTTCTTTCATTTTTGTACTCTCTCATCATTTATAGATTTCATCCTTATATCCTGTGCAGTCTCTGGCAGTTCTTGGATAACGTTAGTCATAATACTTTTTATTTCAATTTCTGCCTGCAGTGTGGCTATCATGGTAAATTCTAGTGGTTCCATATTTTTGACAGTCCGCATGACAGTCTGCATGACCAATTTTTTTTGATGGAATATACTACATTTTGAAATTGTAATTTAGTAATATTATACCCCATTGTTGTAGTCGGTTCACTGTATAGGTAGGTAGCCCTTTCTTTGGCCCATAAATTGATAGCAATGGTCGATGATCTGTTTATAACAGAAACATTTTTTTCACAGGAAAGATAATCGATAGGGCTTCTTTTTCTATCTGACTGTATTTGCTCTCTGCCACTATCAGCAAGTGCAAAACATGAATCACTGGTTTCGTACTTCCATCTTTATACATGTGTAGCAAAGCTGCTCCTATTCCATTCTCCAAAGCATCAGATGCTACAGTAATTCTGGTATTAGAATTTTTTTTATTTCTTCAAACACGTTTTGGCATTTAACCAACCAATTCCACTTTACTTCCTTTTTTAATAAGTCATTCAATAGAACTCTTAATGTGTGCATGTTAGGAATGTAGTTTTGGTTGTAGTTTGCCAACCCAAGAAATGCCTGTAATGTTGGTATATTTGTCAGAGCAGGCATAATTTTTATTGCGTCTGTCCTCGATGGGTCAAGCCGTCTACCATTTTTATCAGTTATTTGCCCTAAGTACCTAATTTAAGGCAAAAAGAATTTGCATTTTCCTTCACTCAAAGTGAACCTGTACTCTTTAATTTTCTTGAACACAGCTTTTATATACTCCACATGCTGTTCACGTGAATTATTCTTAATCAATATATCATCCAAATAAGGAATTGCAAATTCACAGTCAGATAACATAGCATCCATGATTTGCTGAAATATTGCCGGTGCAACCTTTAATCCAAAAGGTAACCAGATATATCTGTACAATCCTCTATGTGTATTGTCAAATACTTTGAGCATTTGGCATTTACTTTAAGCTGTAAATAAGCGTCAGACTGATCCAATTTGGAGAAAATTTTTCCACCATTTAATTTTGCAAAAAATGTCCTCTGGAGTGGGAAGTGGATGATGGCATGTCTTTAAGCAGTTGTTGAATCCTTTAGAGAAATCGGCACACAGCCTAATCTTATTATTCTTTTTTTTAATGCGCACCATGGGTGCCGCACACTTAGAGTTATCCACCTTTTTGATGATTCCACTCTTTTCCAGTCTGTCCATCTCTTCATTTACAATTTCAATTGCTGTGAATGGTACTTTTCTGCTCGATTTAACTAAAGGCACAGCATTTTCACTTACTCGAAAGCAGGCTTCAGTCTTTTTACATAAACCTAAATCCTCTGATAACACTTGTGGGAACATTTTTTCCAGTTTTTTCTTCAATTCTTCCAAAGACTTGTTTGTAACAGGACAATCATTTATGTTATTGCAGTAAAGATTTATGGGGAGGTGCCATAAATCGAATAGTTCCAACCAATCTGTGCCAAACAGATTGATTGTATTATCCACAATGAATAATTTTGCTTCATGTGTCTCTCTTCAAAATGTGATGTTGATACGTGTTTGCCCATGAAATGTAATTTATTGCCTGTTACACCACACACTGTTTATGCTGTTTTATGTAACCTCAGTTTCCTGATTTTTCTCTATGTATCCACATTTATGATTGAAATATCACTACTCATGACCAACTGTAGTTTAATATTTGCACCATTTATTTTTACATGTATGAATTTTCTTGTTTTTGTGTCGCATTCATTTTCTGCTGAAAACAGCTTAGAAATTTTGTGTTCAACCCTTGTAATTTTGTCCTGCAGTGTGAGCTCTTGTGACCAAGTTTCTGGCAACTATAGCATTTTTGGTTTTTAAATGGACACCCTTTTCTGAAGTGTAGGCCTCCACATCCGCAATATGAGTTGGGACCTGGTACTCTTTTGTGGTTGTACTTCCAAATCAACACATCTGTATTTTTGCTGAATCTTTCTCCTGAATTTTTTTCACATTGTACTTCAAGTTTACCATTGTTTGACATTCTTCTGCAATGGTCTGTAGGGTTAAGTCTTGGTTCGCTTGTTCCATTTTTGAAAGAATCCTTGCCTGAATTTCTCTATTTCCAGTTGCTGTAAAGCCTTGTATGAAAATAAGGGATTTAAACATATCCTGAGTGAGTTCCTGAAGTTTAAAGTTTTCACGCATACGGTTGACTACTTCAGCATATGTAATAAAGTCATCATCATCATTTTTTGTTAAATTCCAACATTCCATTTGAGTATTAAATAATGAGCTTTTGTCACAAAAGATCTTTGATAGTAATTCAATAATTCCTTGGAAACCAATCTCACTCGACTTTTTGGGCAATATAAAGTTATAATAGCATCCAGGCTCAGTCAGAGCTACCTTGTGTAGTAATAGCCTCATGTTCTCCTCATCCCACCATGACTTGCAAACCTTGTTAAAAGTTTCCTCATATCTTCTATAATACACAGGAAACATAATATCCTCCCCTAGATTATAAGTGAATTCATAAATTGAGTTGCCACGCTGTCTGGTGTAAATGAACTTACCAAATTTTCGGATTACCTTGACTGTAACTCAATGAACTGTTGTTGTAATATTTGCTTCTGCAACTCCTGTAGTTGTTTCTGTTGCTTCTCTTGAAGCCATATTACTGCAGCTAATAGGTTCTCCATAATTTAACAATTTGTATGATGCACAAATTGACAAATAATCTATGTGAGCTTTGAAAAATCCTTGTTGCCACATGTTATATCCTTCATCATCATCCCCATCATCATCATCATCATCATCATCATCATTGTTTAACGTCCGCTTTCCATGCTGGCATGGGTTGGACAGTTTGATTGAGGAGAGGCTGCACCAGGCTCAATCTGGTCTGGCAAAGTTTCCTAATGCCAACCACTCCGAGAGTGTAGTGGGTGCTTTTTACGTGCCACCGGCATGAGGGCCAGTCAGGCGGTTCTGGTAATGACCACGCTCATGTTCAAAAGGTGTTTTTACATGCTACTTGCTTGGGAGCCAATCCTTACACCTCCTATATCATAGTATGGTTGATATTGTTGATGGTAGATAAAGAATACACTGTAACAGTGCTTTAACAATACAAAATAGGAACAAGGGCAATAACAAACACGTAATGAACCAACAATCAATATTTCCAACACACTAACTAGAACTGTAAACTGTACCTGAACCTGGACTTCGAAGACCAAACTATAAGCTGCTGACTACATCAGACTGCTACTATTTATATGAAGTGGTCCAGTCTATTCTCATCAGAGGGTGTCGTACTTTTGCCACAACACATATATAGTTATTATTATTATTATTATTATTATTATTATTATTATTAATACTAAGAAGCTGCCAGAACTATTAGCATGCCTACAAAATGCTGCTAAGCATTTTGTGTGTCTTTACAATCTTCTTTCAAGTCTCACCAAAGTTGACTTTGCCTTTCATATATTCGAGATTGATAAAGGAAGAACGACTTGAGTACTGAGATTGGTGTAATTGACTTACCCCTATCTCTAAAACTGTTAGTTTTGTGCCAAAATTTGAAACCATTAAAAGTGGTGAGTTGGCAGAGCTGTTAGCTTGGCTGACTAAAATGCTCAGCAGCATTTTGCATGTCTTTAGTTCTGAGTTCAAATCATGCTGAGGTCGACATTGCCTTTTATTCGTTTGAGCTCAATAAAATATGTATCGCCCTAATATTTCAGGCCTTGTGCCTATAGTAACAAGGATTATCATTATTATTATCATCATTGTTATTATCATTATTATTATTATTATTATCATTATTATTTTATGTTTGACTTTTGCTTTGCATTTGTACAAGTTGGATCCAAGCCTCACCCAGAGACCTCAAGAGACAACAAGTTATTATTATTATTATTATTATTATTATTATTATTATTATTATTATTATTATTATTATTATTATTATTATACTGTGAGCTGAAAGAATCGTTAGTGTGTTTGACAAAATGTTTAGCAGTATTTCACCCATTGCTACATTCTGAGTTCAAATTCTGCCGAGGTTGACTTTGCCATTCATCTTTTCGGGGTCGATAAAATAAGTACCAGTTGAACACAGGGATCGATCTAATTAGCTCATTTCCTTCCCCAAAATTTCTGCCCTTGTGGTAAAATTTGAAACCATTATTATTATCATCATCATCACCATTATTATTATTTTATTTATTTATTTTTGTCTTTTTTCTCCAC
>NC_069000.1:22497806-22501543 GCF_001194135.2 Octopus bimaculoides
ATATACATACAGTAAGAAACTGAGGAATCCTTCAAAGGGGTGTGTTAAACATGCAATTCACTGATACGTCAGTTGGATACCATATATACATACACAGGGAGGCATATATACATAGAAACGTATACATAGAAACATATCCATACATGCACATCACTATATTTCTCTCACTCTGTCTTTTTTTTACTTTACCCTTCTCTTTGTCTCTGTCTTTCCCTTCTTTTCCCCACTCTCCCTCCCTCTCTATTTCCATTCACTACCCTTCTTTCCTGTCCACTCCATTGGTTTCTATATACCTTCTCCTTCCCTCACACTTCTCTCTCACAATCCTTTAACTCTCTCTCTCTCTCTCTCTCTCTCTCTCTCTCTCTCTCTCTCTCTCTCTCTCTCTCTCTCTCTCTTTTCTTTTTACTGCTTATCTCATTCTCACTCTCATCTATTTCTATAACTCTCACTGTCCCTCTTGCTTCTCTTCTGCTATCTTTCATTCTCTCTCTGCCCCCTCTCTCTCTCTTTATCCTTATTTCATCTATCTAGACATCTTATTAATCCCCCACCTCTCACTCCCCCCATCCTCGCTGAACCTCTCATCAATCTGAAGAAAGTCTTAATTGTTCTCTTCAAGAAATTAAATGAGTTGATTAGAGTCATGTTGGCATGTCAGCTGAACATGTGTTTAATGTGCTGTGTACGTGTATGTGTGTGTATACGTGTGCTTATGTGTGTGTGATTGCGTGTGTGTGTGTGTGATTGTGTATACGCAAGCAGAAGTGCATTTGGATTTACAAATGGCAGATACTAGTACTCAAATACATCTAGAGGAGTTCATACGTGTATATATATATCATCATCATCGTTTAACGTCCGCTTTCCATGCTAACATGGATTGGATGATTTGACTGAGGACTGGCAAGTCAGGAGGCTGCACCAGACCCCAGTCTGATCTGGCAGAGTTTCTACAGCTGGATGCCCTTCCTAATGCCATCCACTCCGAGAGTGTAGTGGGTGCTTTTACCTGCCACCTGCACGAAGGCCAGTCAGGCGGTACTGGCAACGGCCACACTCAAAAAAATGTTTTTTACGTGCCACCTGCACGAGAGCCAGTCCAGCAGCACTGGCAACGACCTTGCTCGAATGATGATTTTCTAACATGTCACCAGCACAAGTACAAGAAAGCGACACCAGCAACAACCACACCCAAATGGCGCCACCCATGGGCCACCAGCACGGAAGCCAGACAGCTGTTCTGTCAATGAACATGCTCGGACAGTGCTGTTAGTGCTCCACTGGTGCAGGTGCCAGTCATCGAATATGGTTCAATTATGATTTCGATTTCACTTGCCCCAACAGGTTTTCACAAGCAGAGTTTAGTGTCCAATGAAGGAGAGGTTGGCATGGGTACTCTTTTACTGGTTTGCTCGAGTTGCAAAAGCAGCAACAACAACCGCAAGAACAATAATAGCAACAACAGCAACAACAACAACTGCAAGAACAACAACAATAACAATTACAGCTGCAAATGCTGCAATTAATGAATGGTAAGTCGTCCATAAAAATATATATAAAAATTTCAAACTTTCAAATGGTTATGGGTGGTGGGGCAGTAGAGTGAAATAGGAATCAAAGTGGTCTATAGGCAAAAAATGGACAAGAACCACCGGTCTAAATAATGAATTTCTCTGCAAGAAAAGTGACTAATTGCTAAAAGTTGTCAATTGAAGTAAGGAAACCATTATCAGTGAAGAAAGAAATTTGCCATTTAGCATGGATTTCAGTAAATAATGGAGAAATATAAGATGGCTGTTTGACTGGGAAAGATTGTTTCTCTAACAATTGTTCCTCTCTTCCAGCTATTCACAGGCCTCAGTTTTGCTCTATATGATATTTTATTGTCTTGTAGGGACACAATATTTCCTTATACAACCATAATATACGATAAAGTATATTAAAGGTTTTTTTTTTGTAAGCCAATACCATGTTTTAAGTGATGATATTTTATAGCCATGGTCAAAACGTCTCCCTATGGATCCTGCCAGGAACCAGCAAAATCTTACCAACAATTGTCACAACTTTGGTAAAGATTTATGGCCAGAGGTGGAGAAAGATCACCATTATCTATGATGTAAAGTCAAACAGCATTCCGTTACCACCTTTATAAAAAGAGGTGAACAAAGTTATTGTTGTTGATTTTGTTTAACCTCAGGTCAGTTCTGATCAAGCAGACCTATAATCAGATCATTCCAGCCATGACTATTACGTCGTATTTTCAAGGATATATTGCCAGTGCCCAGTGGCTCAGGAACGAAATTTGCTTAGGGGGTGCAAACCCAGGTCCAAAATTTTTTACAAATTTGGTTTTGTTTTTTTTTTCTGTTATTCATTTTTGTGATTTGTTCTTTGAGAAGGAACCTAACTTCAAGGTACTTTTTACACATCACTTTTTTATTCACGGTTTTGTAAACCTGAGTAAAATAAGTAGGGCTGCAAATTTTGGTTCTGCACTCCGCAAAAATTCTAGGGTTTGCACTTGCACCACCTGCACCCCCTGTTCCCGGGCCCATGCCAGTGCCCCTGGACTGGCTCTTGTGCGGATGGCATGTAAGATACACTATTTTGAGTGTGGCCATTGCCAATACTGCCTGACTGGCCTTCGTGCCGGTGGCACGTAAAAGCACCCACTACACTCTCGGAGTGGTTAGCATTAGGAAGGGCATCCAGCTGTAGAAACTCTGCCAAATCAGATTGGAGCCTGGTGTAGCCATCTGGTTTCACCAGTCCTCAGTCAGATCGTCCAACCCATGCTAGCATGGAAAGCGGACGTTAAACGAGGATGATGATGATGATGATTGTCTGATGTTGAGTGGTCACACCCAGTCTCCTTTGTTTGTCAAATACTACAACTTTTAGTTTCACTGAAAGTCAAACTGAGTGGTTTGACTGCATCATCTGTTGGCCCAGTACTATAACAGGTAGCTCGACTTAGGGTTCAACAGAACGACAAATCATGTTCACCTGCTGGAGTGACAAGGACCATGTAGTTATCCTTGTGCAGTAACTTTGTGTAAAGTGAAGTAGAGTTGCATACTAGGAATTGCATTCTCTTGTCTGTGACCATCTTCAATCCCATGACAAGACCAGGCCAGGATGCCTAGGGATGGAGATGGATGCAGTGTGACTTTCTTCATCTTGTTCACTGCATTTCACAATACGCTGCTGCAGTCACTTTCCCTATTGTTGAACCATGAAGGATTCTTCTGTAGAATCCACTAGATTTGTTCTTCATAGAACAATGAGAACCATTGGGCTATTACTAACAAAAGGTGATTATTATGGCAGGGTGTGATATTTTACTGAACCTACTACTAAGATATAAAGGGTAAAAGGGTAAAGACTCCCATTGGTCATGAATGAGCAAGGGTCATTTCAACCTTTTTTTTATCTTTGTTTCTGTCTAGCATTAGATTAAAAAATATGCAATTACAACCATATTATATACTCTTTTACTTGTTTCAGTCATTTGACTGTGGCCATGCTGGAGCAACGCCTTTAGTCGAACAAATCAACCCCAGGACTTATTCTTTGTAAGCCTAGTACTTATTCTATCTGTCACTTTTGCCGAACCGCTAAGTTACGGGGACGTAAACACATAAGAACTGGTTGTCAAGTGGTGGTGGAAGGAACACAGACACACAAACACACACATCTATCTAAATACATACATATATATATGTATATATATA
>NC_069000.1:22504875-22521400 GCF_001194135.2 Octopus bimaculoides
CGTCCAACCCATGCTAGCATGGAAAGCGGACGTTAAACGATGATGATGATGATGATGATGATGATGAAAATAAGTTTTAGTATTCAAATTTTGATTTTAGCTGCAATATTTTAAGTAAAAAAGTTTCTTATTCTTTACTTTACTAGAAGTAATAGCTTGTCCTGTACTTTTCCAGGTTTATAATCTTAAAGATATTACTTTTCATGCTCAAAATTTTCCATGTAATCCATGATTTTTTCAGGCATTGCTGTTATAAGATAATTAATAATGTGTCAATTGATAATTTAAGATTTTACCTTATAAAATGCTGAAAGATAATATTTCAATTTTTCCAGGTAAGTGATGATAATATTTCAATTTTTTTTTCATGTTTAACTAAAATATATGTTGTGATTGAATTATTTGATATTACCCATCCTCACCAAATTGATGGCAGGGATTTTTACCATGTTGATGGTTGCACCATGGCTCACCAAAAGTTACAAAGAACAAAACCCCAAAACCATGAGTTACCAGGCTCACCTTAGGTGACCTAATTTTGCAATATTAGGCGGTCACAAGAATTCATTCAACGAAAAAGATTTCCATTCTGAACCAAAATAAGTGATTTGCAGCATACCAGGGGATCAGGGTACTTGATTCCATGCAAAAAATTAATTCTTTTTTTTTTTTGTCTTAGTGAAAATCATGTCGGTGTTAATGTAGAAATTGACCATAATGTTGTTATTCAGCCTCAAGTAAACCCTTATACAGCAAACGTATCATCAGAGACATTCCAGCCTTCAGCAAACCGTCTTTTTAGGGATAATCTAGAACGTTACATACAGTGGGTGTGTGATTTAGGTAGGGGGATACTTTGGCTGCTATTTGCGTTATGAGATTTTTTTACACATATATGTAATATGTATATATATATCATTGGCAGAAATTAGAGAGTAAGTCAAAAGCTGAGAGTTTCATGTATTGGCACTTATCAAACACGAATTTGTCCATTGTCACTCTGTAACTTCTGATGAAATAACTTCTAAAATACAAAATTTTGTCAAAAACGTTAAGAGTAAACCCTGTACTATGTGACACATTCTACTGATATCAGAAGTTTGAAAGTGTTTAGTTAAAAGAAATTAATTAAATAATCTGTATGTCAAAGTCAACCTTGGTGAAATTTGAACTCAAAAGCATAAAGACATGAAATACCGTTAAGCAGTTCGCCTGGCATGCTAATGATGCTGCCAGCTTGGCACCTTAGAAAATAAGCATTCATTTTAGAAATATATTCTTTATTCTTATTGCTGAAGTGTTACTCCCTTACTTCCTTACTTACTGACATGAAATTTTGTAACATTTTACTTCATAACTCTTTTTCTATTAATTTTTGTTCAATGCAACTAGCGGTTCTGAATTCCTCATGCATTTTTCTATTATTTAAGATTAAGAAAAAGGCATACTTTTAATTTAAAATTTTAAAAAATTATGTTAATTGAAGATAAATATCTGCCTTACTACCCCCCTTGAGGTCGCAGATATATTGATGTAACTTTTTCTACTGAACCAAATCTCAAACTATTTATTCCAAAGTGTAGCTGAGTAGCTGTCCTCTTTTGCAATTTAGTTGAGAACTGAATTAGTGGTGAAACTTGGAAGCTGCTGCAATTGACAAAATGGTGGACTTAAGAATATATTTAACCACTACCATGGTTGAACGATATATATGTATGAGTGGACAAACAAAAGAAAGGGCATTCAACACATTTATTGGGAGTTACATGTATTATTCAAAACAGTGTCTTTCTCGTCAGGCTGGTAATAATCCAGATTATTACCAGCCTGATGAGAAGTAGGATGGAATCTGAACCAAACTGTTTTGAATAATATATATATATATATATTATATATATTATATATATATATATATCATATGTGGTGGCGCAATGGCCCAGTGGTTAGGGCAGCGGACTGGCGGTCTTCGGATCGTGGTTTCAATTCTCAGATCGGGTGTTGTGAGTGTTCATTGAGCGAAAACACCTAAAGCCCCACGAGGCTCCGGCAGGGAGTGGTGGCGAACCCTGCTGTACTCTTTCACCACAACTTTCTTTCACTCTTACTTACTGTTTCTGTTGTACCTGTATTTCAAAAGGGCCAGCCTTGTTGCACTCTGTGTCATGCTGAATCTCCCTAAGAACTACATTAAGGGTACATGTATCTGTGGAGTGCTCAGCCACTTGCACATTAATTTCACGAGCAGGCTATTCCGTTGATCAGATCAACTGGAACCCTCGTCGTCGTAACCGACGGAGCGCCAACATCAATATCATATAACTCTGGTGAAGGTTTTGCCAGATGTGTTACGCTTTCCTTTTTCTTCGTATTCAACTAATTCTTTCCATTTTTGAACTGCTTCTATTAACATTTACCAAAAGTCTTGAATACACACTTTGAAAGAAAAAAAGAAACAGAGGAAAAGAGAAAAGAAAAAAAGCTAAGTAAACAGAAAGCAAAGGTGGCAAATGGTAGATTTGGTAGAATGCTGTACAAAAAAAGTGCTTTGTAGTATTTAGTTATATTACTTAATCTTTCTTTGTACTCCAGCCACAGAGTCTGTATTAGATAAGTACCAGTATTATACACTCCCCATTAGCCTGGTGTCAATAGAGGAAATCTATAGACATTCTTAGTGCAAAAGAAATTTAACTGTTTGTTCTTCTCTTTTATCTTCTTTGATTTTGAAATTGTTTTCACTCTGTTTTTGTCTCTCTTATACATAGCATAACACAATACTGTAAAGATAGCAATGTGTGTATGTGAGAAACTTATTAGACTACATGCAAGAGTACATGTTAGCAATGTATATGAGTTTAACCCAAGGCACGAGGTGAGGCTCACTGACAAGCATTAATATAAATGCAAAATCACTGAGGGAGCTTGCCTCCCTTATCAGTCATTAAGACAAGGTACTTCTTGTGGCTCTGAGTTATTTTAACTCTTATTTCTAGCAATACTGGTGCTGACTAAGTAACACTTTAGTAACATATATTTCTGTCTTTTGGTTGTAAAATTGCAAGCAAGCCCCCCCCTTATCATTTATACACACACACACGTGCACACACACACACACGCACACACACACACACACACACACACACACACACACACACACACACACACACACACACACACACACACACACACACACACACGCACACACACATGCACGCACACACACACACATACACACACACACATTCAGAGTATGCTAAGTGAGTATTAACAAGGCGCAGGTGTGACTGTGTGGTAAGAAGCTTGCTTCCCAACCACATGGTTCTGGGGGTTCAGTCCCACTGTGTGGCACCTTGGGCTGGTGTCTTCTACTACAGCTTAGGGCCAACCAAAGTCTTGTGAGTGAATTTGATAGATGGGAACTGAAAGAAGCCCATCAGAGATATGTATGAGAGGGTGTTGAAAAGTTCCTGGCTTTAAGGGTATTCCAAAAGTTGGAGGCCCAAACTTCCAAGTTCTTTTACAGGGCTTTAACCAAAGAACCACTGCAATAAGCATGTGAATCTGAAAGGGTAATATGTTGAGTAAAATCACAAGTAACTGATTCTCCTGTATTATCTTTTACCTAAAGCTAGGAACTTTTCAGCACTCCTTGTGTGTGTTTGTGTGTGTATGTGTGTATTTATATATATGTATAAATAAATCTATGTGTGTGTCTGTGTTTATCCCACCACCATTGCTGGTGTGTTTACATCCCCATAACCTGGCAGTTAGGAAAAAGATAAAATAAATACCAGACTTTAAAAGAAATAAGTAGCGGGGTTGATATATTCGACTAAAATTTCTTCAAGGCAGTGCCCCATTATGGGCTGCAATCTAATGACTAAAACAAGTAAAAGACAAAAGACACTGATTTAACAAATACTATTGGTAATCATGGAAATTCCACAGTGTAATTCAGCATATTTGAGAAAATGGTAATATATTCTTTTCTCCTCTAGGCACAAAGTCCAAAATTTTTGGGAAGGAGGCCAGTCGATTAGATTGACCCCAGTACACAACTGGTACTTAATTTATTGGTCCCGGAAGGATGAAAGGTAAAATTGACCTCGGCAGAATTTGAACTTAGAACATAAAGACAGACGATATACTGCTAAGTATTTCGTCTGGCATGCTAACGTTTCTGCCAGCTCACTGCCTTGAAAATGTTAATATATTAAACATAAGCAAAGCATTTCACAAAGTTCTTTTGAACTTCTGCCATCTAATCAAAGCTGTACTTTTAAATATAATGGAATTGAAGTTAGAAAGTATTGCTTATTTACCTTCTTTTAATGTATTTGACAGATATAGTGTGCTTTATAGTTTAAGGAAATAAAAGATGAATTGAAAAGATAAAACTTATTTACATATAGATGCAGACATGGCTGTGTGGTAAGGAGCTGTTTGCTTCTCATCCACATGGTTCCAGGTTCAGTCCCACTATATCATACTTTGGTCAATTGTCTTCTACTATAGCCTTGGACTGACTAAAGCTTTGTGAGTGGATTTGGTAGAGTGGACTGAGGAAAAACCATTTCATATACATATATGTATATATAGCGGCATACGTACACCCTTGTGCTCACCTTATAGAAGCTATGTACCTAAATTTTGTACGACTCTTACTCTATCTTTTATTCCCCCTCTCATTTTCCTTCCTTTTTCTCGCTTCCCCTCTTTCACATTTCTTGGCCCTCTCTTTCTTTAACTCCCACTATTTCCCACTCATTTATCTCCCTTGTACCTTTCTCTTTGTCTCTGATTTTTTTTCTAATCCTTCAATCCCGCTGTCCCCTACCCATCTCTCCTCCTTCCATGTGACCGGTGTCCAGCCAGCCATGATCTTTCTTTCTTGGCCTGACTGCTGACTGTTAATACCTCTTGTGTCCATCTCCCATGTTCCTGTCTTTAGGCTTTCACTTCATACACGCCAGCTCAATTTAATTCGTTCTCAGTCGAAAGACGCCTGTTGTTATTTCTTGTTGTTTGTAGTCATAATTGTGTACCATCTTCTCCGTTATTTTGTTTATTTGCTTTTTGTCTTTGTTGCCATACACATTCACTAGCTTTCTTATAAAGGGGTCTAATGCTCTTAGCTTAGACTTTTTTGGTGGCAACCAGATCGAACCATCTCAAGTGTAACTGCCCAAAATTGTCATGACTTCTGGGACTTCACTGATGAAAGAAAGCCAAGAATGACCCGTCTTTTTTTGCCTGTCCTTCTAATTGTTGTTTCTCTTGTCTGACTTTGTATCGTCTATCTGTCCAAATGTTTTAATGCCCTCTATTGCGTTTTTGTTCCATTTTTATATCTATATATATATATAGTTCAAATTTGCAGAAAAAAAAGACAAAGAGAGGTGTAGGAACAACATGCAGGTATATATGTTTAATGCTTAGGAAGAATGGAAAAGTCCTTCATGTTTCGATAGAAAACGGATGTTAAATGATGATAATGATGATGATGATATATATATATATATATAAAATATATATGTATGAGTGGGTATGTTTCCCCCCCACCACCATTTGATAGAAAGGATTAAAAGGAAAAAACTGAGAGAGACAACTGGTGTTGGTGTGTCTATGTCCTTCTAACTTAGGTGCTTTGCAGAAGAGGCTGATAAAATAAGTACCAGGGCTTGAGAAAGAAGTAGTGATATCGATTCATTTGGCTAAAAATTCTTCAGTGTGGTGCCCCAGCATGTCTGCAGTCTAATGACTGAAACAAATAAAAAGTATATATCTATACATAAAAACAAGTACACTTTTAATATATATATATAAAGTACACTTTTTGCAGACCAACAACCACCACCACGGCTCAGTTGAAGTTATTTACCAATTGAGATTATTTTTATTTCTTTTCATTTCATTTTTGTTCACCAAGCTACCTCTCTGTATGTCCCTCCATCTGCATATATACTGATATATCTGTAGGCTCTCCTACATACCTTTCTATGTATCTCTTTGTTTAATTAACTATCGTACCTACTTTCCCTTCTATCAATGTATGTATCTTACTACTCTCATATAATCAATAAGCAATTAAACATAATAACAAAAAGAAAAAAAGAAAAGAAATCAATAATGGCAGTGTCCCAGCATGCCACAGCCTTTGGTCTGGAAAACATAAAAGCTAAAAATGTAATATCCACTGCTATTTGCAAACTAAGGTTATTGCACTTTAATTTAACTACCTATTGATATATCTTTTAATGCATAAATTTATAGATCTTCTTGACATTGTTTCATTATGTTGAACATTTCAATGGTACTAGCAATTTGAAAATAGAAATTCAGAATAATATAGAGCTCTCTCTCTCTCTCTCTTCTCATCTTTTTTGACTTTCTATTGTTTACACTGATTGTATTGGGTCATCCCAAAAATAATGGGTTCTTTTTGTTCTTCTTTTATTTTTCAAAATTAAGATAAACAAAGTTCTTTTTAAATCTAAAATATACTCTCCTTCATTCTCTACAATGCTCTTCCATCTATGTGGTAGACTTGCAAGGCCCCTCTTCCAAAATTCACTTGTCTGTGACAAAAATACTCCTTCAGTACTGTTCTGACCTCATCTAAAGAATTCATATTTTTCCGTCCAAAAGATTTTGAAGATTGTGAAATAAATGATAATCAGATGGGGCAATGTCTGGTGAATATGGGCATCGTTTCCCATTCAAACTGCTCCAGCCTTTGGAATGTCATCCTCGCTGTATGTGGCTGAGCATTATCCTGATGGAAGAACACCTTTCATCTTGAAACAAAGATGGTCATTTTTCTTCTTATGCTAATTGAAGCCACACAAGTTGCTCATAGTAAGTAGATCTCCTTTGTTATCGTTTGGTTTGGGTTTAAAAGTTCAAAGTGGACTAAACCTTTTATATCCCACCAAACAGATAACAACACCATACGTGGGTGAAGACCTTCTTTAGTCAGGGGTTCCAGTGTTTCTCCTTCCCTATCCACTGTCTTCAGTGCTTGACATTTTTATAGAGAACCCATTTCTCATCACCAGTCACTGTTCAGTTCAAAAAAGGTTCATTCGTTAGACAGCAAAGAAAAGCACACATTCACTCACTGCACATGATTAGATTTCGAAAGTTTGTGAGGAACCCATTGAACCAATTTTCTGACTTCTCTGATGGCATGCAGGTGTCGATGAATGGTTGAATGACTAAATCCAAGCATCTCAGCAAGTTCCTCAATGGTTACGATGAGATTTTTGCAGGATGTCCTCGTTGAGCTCTACAGATCTTTCAGAAAGAGGCTCATCTTCTAGGCTGTAGTTTCCAGCTCAGAATTTCTGAAACCACTGTTGACACTGGCTTATGCTTAGTGTCCAATCCCCATATACTGCATTAATATTCCTTGGACTTTCTGTTGCGTTGTTGCCTTTATTGAACTCAAAGCAAAATATGCCAAATATGGTCCTTTGTCACTTCTGTAATAGCTTTGAAAAAATAACTGTGAAAATCGAACTGCACTCTTCAAAACTTGCACTAAGAATAAGGACAAGGTAAAATTACTACCTGCTTTTATAGCAAGTTGATGCAGGTAATTTATTCCATCCCCCTTGACTTGTAGTTCATGCAATTGAAAAAGCCGCATTATTTATGGGATGACCCAATACTATTTCTGTTTCATTTCTCCCTCCCCCCCTCTCTCTCTCTCTCTCTCTCTCTATATATATATATATATATATATATATGGTTAAGGAGGGTATTGGATTTAACCAAACCCAAGAGGATACAGGTAATACCGAGTAAGTGCTGTATACTGACTAGTTTTGCCCCAGTCGTTGTATGAACAGGATTGGGGATTATAAGTCGTATATTAGCATGTATTTCCAACCTTACCATTGCTCTCTTTATCTTTTTATATATTTACATATATATATATTTCTCCATTTGAGTTATTACTTCCCTTGGTGTAAGCGTAAGACATGAACAAAATTGAACAGACCACAGGAATGCCAAGAATAATATTGTAGATATTTTTCTTGGATTTTTTATTTTTATTTTTTATCTTTCACCAGTTTCAGTCATTGGAATGGGACCATGCTGGGGCAATGTCTTGAAGAATTTAGTTGACATCAGTAATTATTTTTGTTAAAGCCTGGTACTTATTCTATTAGCCTCTTTTGCTGTGCTGCTAAGTTACAAGGATGTAAACAAACCAACACTGGCTGTCAAGTGGTGATAGGAGATAAACATAACACACATACACACACATTTTTTTTCATGTATCAAATCCTAGTTTTTCCATGGACCAAATCCATTCTAAGGGATTTGGTCAACTTAAGACTATAGTTGGAGAAACTTGCCCAAGGTGCCATGCAGTGAGACTGAAACCAAGATCACATAACAAGGAAGCAAATAGCTAAACCACAAAGCTATGCCTGTTTATTTTATTTTGTACTGCAGTTTGTGAACAAGAACATTATTGGCTACAACTATCCAAAGGATCAAACACTAATTCAACGTAGGTGAGAGCGACAGAAAGTGAGTATCTGTAACTTAGTGCAGAAAAAATGTCACCAAGGGTTTTACTTGACAATGAGTGTGTGTGTGTGTGTGTATGGCAAGTGTCCACACATGTCAGCTAAATTCCACCCCAAGGTGGATAAAGCTATATTAGAATAGCTATAGCCAAGATAAAGCTATAGTAGAATGCACTTGCCCAAGGTTCCACTCAGTAGGAGTGAATATGGTACCCTATGGCTACTAATCAAACTTTTTATGTATACAATCATGCTTGCGCCATCTAGTGTTGTTTTTGTTTGTGCATTGAATTCTCCTTGTATGGGAGTTGGGGTAGATTTGTCTGTTATTTCTAGCAAATGTCATGACCACATAGAGGTTCCCCCATTGTCACTTTTCTACCGTTGACTCAGACAGCATCAATTTTCAAGAACAAAAGAAATAACCATACAACAAAACAACAACAACAAAAAAGATATCAACAACAACAACAAAAAAAAACAGTTGCCACTTGATTCTAAACAATATGTAATTTACTGTGGCTGGTGATGAACAATAGATCTTCAATGTGTTTATCAAATAATGATGTATGCTGTAACAGTAAGTTATTGGCAGAAGGAGAACAGACAACATTAAGGATATCACTCTAGACATCATTAGGAAATTCAGCTCCTACAGAACAAACATTACTGATCCATCTTTTATCCTTTATATTTTACTTTCATACTTTAAGAAATGTCTGAACAGAAAGCAGTAAAGTTGATTAATCTTGATTTCTTCAAGAAAACAACATAGATGATGGGGAGAACAACAATAAAACAACACGACTAGACCAAGAAAGAGCAGACAAAGGGAAATAAATATTAGGTCTGTAATAGAGGTTTTTTTTTTTTTATCCAATGAAAATATCTAAATGAAGACTGAGGCAGAAGTAGGAGAATGGTATATGTTAAAATTTGCCATGTTTATACTATGTAATATTACTCTCACTCACCTCTGTCTCCCTACATATGTACACACACACACACACACACAAACACAAGCGTCAGTAAACAAACTGAGTCATAAGGCTAGGTGCGGAAAAGAGAAACACATTGAGAAAGACATGAAAGAAAAGCAGGAAATCAAAATGCCGTCTAATATTGACCAATGATTGTCTTATTATATGAGCAAACATTATAAAGATTTCTTTATTTGCCACAAGGACGGGCAATGAAAGATATTACATAGAGAATAATGGTTGTTGCTCTCATTCTTGTTCTTGTTGAGTTCCAGGTCAAATCTGATCGATCAGATCTATGAAGGTCCTGTTTTTCTGCTGTGGCATGCAGCTTGACATTATCTAATGTGTCCTTTCTAGATTGAAGAGAGTAGGGATGAGTTAAGGGAGATCGGATTGCTATTTCTTATTTCTTTATTGCCAACAAGGGGCTAAACATAGAGGGGACAAACAGTTAAATTTCAAGCACAGTTTACTATATTTAATAAATAGGTACCAAATTGTCCTGACATAGAGTCTCTATGTTTCTAATTGTTGTAATGTAGAATTCTTATGCTTATTTTTTATTCTTTTTTTATCCACTGACGTCACCAATAGTTGAATACAAAAATTTCTTAGATGATATTTCTTTTTCGTGTTCTTTTTGTAAGCAACTGGTACTTAATTTATCGACCCCGAAAGGATGAAAGGCAAAGTCGACCTCGGTGGAATTTGAACTCAGAATGAAATGGCAGACGAAATAGCGCTAAGCATTTCGCCCGGCGTGCTAATGTTTCTGCCAGCTCGCCGCCTTTTCGGATTGCTATTTCTAGCAGATTAAGTGACCTTGTAGAGGCTCACTTATTGGCTTGAATATATGATACATAATGGAATTTGTATAGGAGAGTTGCTTAACCCACATTAGGCAGCTGGGCTTATCATCCAGTTTAACACTTTTGCTAAAAAGCAGAACTGGACAACAAATTTGGTTAATTATATTAAACAATCAGACACCAATAAATGCAAGTAGAATACACATCCAAGGTAATTCCTCATGTATGTCAAGTAGATCCAAATATCATTTAGAAGAATTTCAAGAAATTCAGAGTATTGAACAACAAAAATACACACAGAGAAAATCACGCTTTTACTGTAGAATTCACCTTATAAAGCCAACAATTGTTTCTATTGTGTTAACATATTTTATATATTGAAGATATCATTGAAATTAATATTTCTGAAAATATATGATAAAACAATGTTTTCAAGGTGATCCAAAATTAGTTAACTTCAAAGTGAACTAAGAAAATATTTCCAGTACCTGAATGCTTACAAAAAGAACACGAAAAAGAAATATCATCCAAGAAATTTTTGTATTCAACTATTGGTGACGTCAGTGGATAAAAAAAGAATAAAAAATAAGCATAAGAATTCTACATTACAACAATTAGAAACATAGAGATTCTATGTCATGACAATTTGGTACCTATTTATTAAATATAGTAAACTGTTTCAGAAAAAAACTGTGCTTGAAATTTAACTGAGATTATAGCAGCACAGAGAATCAAGGAATATCTCAACTTTAAATCTGTAAACAAGAGTAAAATAGATAATGTGTATGGTGAAATTAACTCTAAAGCTAGTTTTCCTGAACTAGGTTCCAATTCTTTAGGTCAGGGGTTTTCAAACTTTTTGACTTGCGGACCCCTTTATATTTCAGGCTTTACCTCAGGGACCCCCTTATAAACGCTTATGAAATTTATACATAAATATTTGCTTAAAATAACATATATTTTTACATTTATTTAACAGTATTTAACAAATAGGTTTATTGTCAATTAAAAGATTTCGATTAAAAAACATATATAAAATCAAATTGCCCATAACAAGTATTTGCTGTCCACGGACCCCCTGTCTTGTCCTTGCGGGGACCCCCTGTGGTCCGCGGACCCCAGTTTGAGAACCCCTGCTTTAAGTAATCCTGACTCTGATGATACAGTTAAGTTATTGCCTATTTCAATATTAATTATAACAATAATCCTGCCTTAACACCTACACACACACACACACAAACACACACACACACATTTTACCCACCTGCAGAATACGCTCTGGCACTTTAGTACAAATAAATAAATATCTATTGTTTGTTGATTGTAGCCATTGATTTAAGTATTTAACTAAAATCAGAGGGATCAGGGTATGATTAAGGGATAGATTAAGGGACAGAGGAACAATCGGATGTTTTAACATGAAATTGAGACAACATTCCTCTGGGGAAGCAGCTATGAGAAAAGTCATATAAATTATTATGAGTCACGTCAGGGAAGCCTCTATTTCATTGATTGATCTGTTAGAAATAATAGCCAAATCACACACACACACACACACACACACACACACACACACACACACACACACACACACACACACACACACACACACACACACACTCACACACACACTCACACACACACTCACTTGCACGCACACACACACACACACACACACACACACTCGCACACACACTCTTGCACACATACACACACACACAGAGTATTACCTTAAAAGGTAATGCCATTTTAGGCACTCTGTCTGAAACAAGAAAATGGGATGGTCATGGCTGGCATGCCTTTGATTGAAGATCAGTTCATTCAGAGTTCATATGAGGCTGAACAGCAACAATGACAATGACAGCGACAATAACAACAACAACAACAGCCTCACCACTTATTACTATAACAACAGCAACAATAGCAACACGAACAACATTAATAATTTCAAAACCACCACCACCACCACCACCACCAACAGCAACAACAACAACAACAAAAACAACAACAACAACATTCACATCATCAATGACAACTTCAACATCAGCAATCAACAACGTCACCACCACCACTATCCCCACCACCAACCACAACAACAACAACAACAATCTAATCTCTGTACACTTCAGCAATCAGTAATTACTTCAATTCATCAATAGGAGTGTCAACATTAACACTAATCAACAACCAATAAGGTAGAGTATATCCCTGTTTACTTACCTTTCACTACAATACACTAGTATCGACAGGTATGGTCACCAAAGCTAAACTATATCACCAGATGGTGGTCTTAGCGAGATTATGATTAAGATCATCGTTATTAAAGCAATTAATCATCAGTGTCTTCAATTAAAATACTTTCATCACCAGATCTCTTCTAGACCCTTCACCACTACTAGTCAGCTCATTTAAATACTAACATCACCAGATCCCTTACTAAAAATAGTACCATCACCATCACCTGATAACCTGCTCAGATTCCCTATTGAAAATTATCAGGGCATCTTCTAACCCTTTAGTGTTTAAACTGGCCATATCCAGTCAAAGTACTCTACTTGCTTTATGTTCAAACCGGCCAGATCTGGCATCTTAAACCTACCCTGCCATGTCATTCTTAAAATAGACAACCAAATCACCAAAAAGCACCATTTGAATGTGGCTGATGCCAGTGCCACCTGACTGGCACCCGTGTCAGTGGCACATAAAAAGTATCATTTGAGCATGGCCGATGCCAGTGTCACCTGACTAGCTCCTGTGCCAGTGACATGTAAAAAGCACCTGCTACACTCTGAGAGTGGTTGGTATTAGGAAGGGCGTCCAGCTGTAAAAACCTTGCCAAATCAGATTGGTGCATGTAAAAGTACCCACTACACTATCAGAATGGTTGGCACTAGGAAGGGCATCCAGCTGTAGAAACTCTGCCAGATCAGATTGGAGCCTGGTGCAGCCATCTGGTTTGCCAGTCCTCAGTCAAATCGTCCAACCCATGCTAGCATGGAAAGCAGACGTTAAACGATGATGATGATGATGATGCTATATATATATATATATATGTATATGTATGTGTATGTATAGATGTGTGTTTGTGCATATGTGTGTGTGGATGCGTGCATTTATGTGTATGTATTAGTAGAAAGATCTGGCACTTCTCAAAGTTTGTATTGATAATACAACATGATTTAAATATATAATGCGAATAATATTTTAGGTTAATATTTTGTACTTTTGTAGACATATGTAAATAGACATACAAACAATTGTCAAACAAAAAATATTTTTTTATTTTGCTTTTTTTTCATTACTTGTTATTAATTTTGTAAAAATTGGCAGAATTTCTTTGTACATGTTTGTAATCCAGCCAAATTTGAACTATTCTCTCCTAAAATAGCAAATATTTAATTATTCCATTGCTCTCTTTAATTTTAATAATTATCTCGAAATCAAATTGATTTTCTATGATTTTTGTATGTCTTTCTGATCTGATTAAGCTGAATTTAAACTTTTGCTTCACTGAAATAGTAAAAATATAATTGTTCAATTGTTCCTTTAATACTGTACTAGTCAATGTTAATAAATGCAATTATGTAAACAATGAATATTTTACTGTCTCGAGTCCGCAGAGGGAAAGAGAACAAATTATCTTATACACATTCACCCACACATATTTTATTTAATGTAAGAAAACATGTAGATAACTCAGGTATATTAATGAAAATAAACTTTACTGCACTCATTCAGTCAACTGCCACTTGTGTTTCTATTTTTTGGTACTTTTACTAGGCTGTGACAAGGGGTGATCATAGCTGGAATATCTTGGTCATAAGTTTTATTGGATCAGGGCTGACACTGTTGGAAAACAGTTTATAGCAGTGACTCCAGCAAATAAGATCTGAAGAAGGAATTGTAATTCCGAAATATCATCGGACTATAGATAACCAAGTTACAACAGGTATATAGTCTATTTTTTGTTCTATAGTGCATTGTTATACCATTCTAAACTTTTTATTCTTTACATTCAAGTGTTAAGTATCTTGTGTCACTGCTTAGTGACATTTTGTCTGTCTTTACATTCCAAGTTCAAATTCTGCTGAGCTCAGTTTCGATTTTTATCCTTTCAGGGTTGATAAAATAAGTACCTGTTGAGTACAGGGATTGATGTAATCAACTTATGCCACCCCCACGAAATTAGTGGTCTTATACCAAAATTTCAAACCATTGTTAATGCATGTCCCTGTATTTGCAGATGCATTGCTATGGCTATGTATTTGCAAAGGCATGATTGCGTTGTAAGTACAGGTTTGGTTAAAACGTTTTCCCTTCATAACCATGTTTCAGGTTCAGTCCCACTGCATGGCACCTTGAACAAGTATCTTCTGCTATGGCCCCAGGACAACAAATGTCTTGTGAATGAATTTTAGTAGACAGAAACTATGCAGAAAGGGGTACAATAAATCAACCAGCACTGACAGAAATATACAGGTTTGAATAACAAAATGGTAAGATAATCCTTGGTGTAGACGAAGGACCAATATTGACCAAAGACAACAAAAGCAATCGGAAAGTTGAATAACATCAAAGCTGCTGGATTAGCTGAAATCACCACAGAAATGTTCAAACATCGTGGATAAACCCATTTTATCAGCCAGCTTTTTATCCAGAGTTAAGATTTTGTTGCTTGCGAAAATTTGGTATCATTTACAACTACAAATAGAATATTTAAAAAAAAAAATGCAAACTAAGTTGTGGCTGTGTGGTAAGAGGTTAGCTTCCTAACTGCATGGTTCTATGTTCAGTCCTACTGCATGGCACTTAGGGCAAATTCCTTAATCTATAGCCTTGGGCTGACCAAAGCCTTGTGACTGGATTTGGTAGGTGGAAACTGAAAGAAACCCATTGTATATATAAATATGTGTGTGTGTGTGTGTTTGTGTCTGTATTTCTTCCCCGTGTGTGTGTGTGTGTGTGTGTTTGTGTCTATTTGTTCCCCATCACTACTTGACAACTGGTGATGCTTTGTTTACATCTCTGTAATTTAGCAGTTTGGCGAAAGAGACCGATAGAATAAATACCAGGCTTACAAATAAGTAATGGGGTTGATTTGTTTGATAAAAAATTCTTCAAGGCATTGCCCCAGCGTGGCCACAATCTAATGACTGAACCAAAAGATAAAAGATAAAACATAAAAGATATGTGCAGCTTCTTTTTTTTCCCCTTGTCCTTTTTTCCTCTTTTTTTTTTTTTTATAAACAATACATGAGCATGTCATCAGAAATGAACCTACACACATCCAGATGTAGCTAAATAATATATTGATTACCAACCTCCAGCCTGTTGACCAAAGCTTGTCACGGCTATACTGATGATGATGATAATAATTATAATAATAACAATAGTAATAATAATAATGATGATGATGATGATTATGATAATAGTAATAATGATGATAATGATGAAGATGATGATGATGATGATAATAATAATAATAATAATAATAATCATAATAATAATAATAATAATAATGGGTGTGTGTGTATGCGTGTGCATGTGTGTGAGTGTGTGTGTATGTGTGCATGGAAAAACTTTTGAATCAAAGAATCATAGATTCTTTGCAGAAACAATAAAACTTTTAAAATATTGCAATCTCTCTCTCTCTGTCTCTCTCTCTCTGTCTCTCTCTCTCTGTCTCTCTCTCTCTGTCTCTCTCTCTCTGTCTCTCTCTCTCTGTCTCTCTCTCTCTGTCTCTCTCTCTCTCTCTCTCTCTCTCTCTCTCTCTCTCTCTCTCTCTCTCTCTCTCTCTCTCTCTCTCTCTATATATATATATATATATATATACACACATATATATGTATATCTGTAAGTATGTATGTATGTATGTATGTACACTCTCTCACACACACATTACATACATATATAATACATATAGTTTATATTTTGTTTTACAAAATTCTTAGCATATAGAAAATGCAAACTCAACCAAAATATGCCAAAATGTGAGATAACCGTTAGAATAGTTTCACTCACATTCTCTGCTGGTCAATAAATCAGTATAGCTGTGACAAGCTTTGATCAACCGGGTTTTGTTTTCATCATCAAAAATGATAATACACAGAAAAGATGAATGTTATAAATATACAGAAAGGGAATAATTGTTACATATATATATATATATATATATATATATATATATATA
>NC_069000.1:22522743-22526224 GCF_001194135.2 Octopus bimaculoides
TATATATATATATATATATATATGTATATGTATGTATGTATGTATGTATATATGTTGGTATAAAGAAACATAATTAGAGGTATTATAGATAATGATTTAGAAGCTTTTGTAATTATCTTTTTATGTAGAAATATATATTGAAATTTAGTTTGAAATGATATATTTATATTTAGTATTATATTTATAATATACTAACTATATTTGTTATATTTATATTTAAAGCTGTATTCAATTAACTTTTTATTCAGAGATATATATATTAGAATTTAGTTTATGTTATATTTATAATTTTGTAGATATCTTGCATAATTAAGGTATTTCAATATTTCAATATATGATCTTATGTAATAAAACTTCAATTGTAAGAATTGAAGCACACCAACAAAAACATTAAGCAAAGTCCAAATGCAGGATTGGGTCAAACAGGAATTTTTTTGTCTAATTACTGTTGTTTACTTCCTCCGATTTGCACAGACTGAGCAAACCAATGACCAAATGAGATTATGACCATTATGGTGATCATTACAGCCGTGTCTTTTATTCAGACATCATGCTTCGAGGCACAAGGCATGGCTGTTTGGTCAGAAGCTTGTTTCACTTCACAACCACATGGTTCTGGATTCACTCCAACTGTGAGGCACTTCTGTGCAAGTGACTTCTGCTTTAGCCCTGGGCTAACTGAAGCCTTCTAAGTGGATTTCACTGATGGAAACTGAAAGAAGCTCATCAGAGGCACAGATGTGGCTATCTGGTAAGAAGCTTGCTTCCCAACAACATGGTTTCAGGTTCAGTCCTACGGTGTGGTGCCTTGGGCAAGTATCTTCTACTATAACTTTGGATCAAGCAAAGCATTGTAAGCAGATTTTGTTGACAGAAACTGAAAGAAGCCTGTCATGTGTGTGTGTTTGTCCATCACCACCACTTGACAACCAGTGTTAATTGCTTATGTCTCCATAACTTGGCAGTTTGGCAAAAAGAGACTGATGTAATAAGTAGCTGGCTTAAAAGAAAAAGAAATAAGTACCAGGGCTGATTCATTTGACTAACAGTTCTTCAAGGCAGTGCTCCTGCATGGCCGCAGTCTAATGGCTGAAACAAGTAAAAGAGATAAAAAACGTGTGTGTGTGTGTGTGTGTGTGTGTGTGTGCATATGAATGTGCATATGTGTGTGTCTTCTTGTCCTGATGTCATGTGATAGTTGTAAAATGAGTGTCTCTGTCATACAAGCAATGTCATTCGTTTCCATTATTCTGCAAAAACATGTCTGGTCATGGGGAAATATTGGTCTCAAATTTTGGTAACAAGGCCAGCAAATTTGAGGCAAGGAATAAGTCAATCTCATCAATCTCAGGGTCCAACCAGTACTTATTTTATTGACCCTGAAAGGATGAAAGGCAAAGTCAACCTTGGCAGAATTTGAACTCAGAACATAAAGACAGGCAAAATGCTGCAAAGCAACTTGCCTGGTGTGCTAATGATTCTGCCAGCTTACTGACTTAATAATAATATCATCATCATCATCATCATTTAACGTCCGCTTTCCATGCTAGCATGGGTTGGACGATTTGACTGAGGACTGGCAAACCAGATGGCTACACCAGGCTCCAATCTGATCTGGCAGAGTTTCTACAGCTGGATGCCCTTCCTAACGCCAACCACTCTGAGAGTGTAGTGGGTGCTTTTACGTGTCACCAGCACGAGGGCCAGTCACACAGTACTGGCAACGGCCACGCTCAAAATGATGTTTTTTACGTGCCACTTGCACAGGAGTCAGTCCAGCGGCACTGGCAACAACCTCGCTCGAATGTTTTGTTCACATGCCATCTGGCACAAGTGCCAGTAAGGTGTCGCTGGTAACGATCATGCTCAAATGGTGCTTTTTACGTGTCACCGGCACGGAAGCCAGACTGCATTTTTTCTGGTGTGTTAGCGATTCTGCCAGCTCACCGCCTTAACCATGGGGAAATATAGTACCTTGCTTGGAAATAGGTGAGAGTAGGTTACAGGAAGGGCATGCAACCATAGAAAATTTGCTTCAATAAACTCCATCGAACCTAAGTAAGCATGGAAAAGGGACGTTAAAATCATCACCATCCTGATCGTCATCATCATCATCATCATCATCATCATCATCATCATCATCATCATTGTCATCATTGTCATCATCTTCATCGTCGTTGTCGTCGTCATCATCATCATCATCGTCATCATCATCATCACCATCATTGTCGTCATCATCATCATCGCCATCATCATCGTCATCATCATCATTAACATCATCGTCATCGTCGTCGTCATCATCGTCATCATTTAACATCCATTTCTCATGCTGGCATGGGTTAGCTGGTTTGATTGGAACTAGTAAGCCGGAGAGCTGTACCAAGCTCCATTCTGGTATGGCTGGATGCCCTTCCGAACAACCAGCCACTCCAAGAGTGTAGCGGGCGCCTCTAACATGTCACTGACACGGGTGCCTTTAATATGTCACTCACACAGGCCATGGGTTTGATTTGAAATTTCAAATGAGGATTTTGCTTTTAATGATCATTTAAAAAAGACTAGATGGTATGGTTCGAGTAAGATTTAGCTGTTATTTCTAACAGACCGAAGAATCAAGAAAAGGCTGCTTTCTTTTGCTCCTCTTTTTGTTTTATTTAATGTGAATCAAAGCCTTAGAAAGTTTGAATCTCTATGCTGTATTAAACGGTGGCTCTATGGCAATAAGGCACAGATAGCATCAGCAATTAGCTTATCAGTTGTATTCCTTCCACAGAGGATGAAGAATATCAACTATTGTTAACAACTATTGTTGTTAACCTTATCAATGAGATTAGAAAGTTCCTGATGTTCTTTACTCAGCAATTTAGGAGAAAATACTTGACGTTTCACTAACTCAGCTTGCATTCAAAGCAACACTGCATTGTAGATAGATGCATAAATGCATACATACATACATACAAATACACATATGCATACACACATTTATGTGATTGTATGTGTGTGTGTATGTGCTTGTGTGAATGTATATATGTATATGTGTGTGCATGCATGTGTGTCTGTGAGTGTGTGTATGTATGTATGTATGTATGTATGTATGTATGTGTGTGTGTAATTGTATGTACGTATAACTATGTATGATGGATGTATGCATATATGCATGTATATATGTATGTATGTGTGTGTATGTGTATAAGTGTGGTATGTACATATGTATGTATGTATGTATGAATGTATGTATGTATGTATGTATGTGCATATGTATGTATGTATGTATGTATGAATGTATAAACAATTGCATGCAGTAGATCGGTAGATTACTGAGTGAGTTGAACACATGATAATCAGAATATTCATGAGAAGTAGATGGATGGTAAGGATGAGGGGCGTGGATAGGTATGCAGATTGATGTATAAATGCGGACAGAGAGGTAGACAGATTAGAGAGAGAGAGGAGAGAGAGAGAGAGGGGAGAGAGAGAGAGG
>NC_069000.1:22526393-22528907 GCF_001194135.2 Octopus bimaculoides
ATAAATGCGGACAGAGAGGTAGACAGATTAGAGAGAGAGAGGAGAGAGAGAGAGAGAGAGAGAATGCTCGGTGGAAAAGTGAGTTGAATCTTATCGATAGACAAGACCTTCAATGAGAATTATAAACAATAAACCAGAAGATGAAGGGATAGTGACGGTGGTGGTAGTGGTGGTGGTGGTGGTTGTAGTGATGGTAGTGAAAGAGATGACAAAGAAGATGACAGCTGTGGCATTGGCTGTGATGATGATTATCAAGACTGGTGTCATTGTTTTCATTTAACTCCAGATTGAATTAGATTGAGTCGATCCTATGAACGAAGGCTTTTCAGTTCTGACGATCCCCTCTCGCTTAGACCTTCTAGGACAACATTATATAAAGTATGTCCTTCCCCTTTTTTAAAAATATATTACAGTGGGTCTCAACCAAAGTCCATGTAGCCCTTGAGGGTATACATAAGATTTTGCTGTTAAATTTCGTTTTGGATTTTGTTTGCAAGATTCTTTTATGTGAGTTCGCGTGTTGAAGCATATTCTATTGTATCTGAGCGGAGTCATTCTCTTTTAGTGCCTTATAATTTAACACACTCACCGGTAAAATTTCCACTTATTTCTTTTTTATTTTTCTAAAATTTTCATTGCATCTTGCAACCTTTTCAATAGTTTTGGCTCAAAGTGTGTTAAATTATAAGGCACCAAAAGAGAATCACTCTCCCCAGACACAACAGAATTTGCTGTTAAAGTTTATCTGCAATAAATCAGTTATCCTTCTACAGTTCACTAAATATTTTACCAAATTCCTAATACATACAATTCCTAATAACATATGAATCATGTACTACCAATTTTCTCCACAAAACAGGGACAGAGGCAGCCCATTGGAGAAATGAACCTCATGAGGTGGAGTGGCTACTGCTGTGAGTGTTGCTACCATTCTTCATAGCAATGCCATCGCAGTCAATACTGCAGAGTGCTGCTGAGTGTACCACTTGTTTTAAGGTATGTGAATCATCAGCCCTCTCCCTCCGTCTTTCACTGCTTTTCCTCTTTTTTCTCCCTTTTTCTTTTCTTTTTTCATCTTTTTAAAGATTTTATAAGTACATAAAATGTTTCAAAATAAAAAGTAAAATATAATAAGATTTTTTAAAACATCTCCTTTAAAAGCATCCAGCACACACTGTAAAGTGGTTGGTGTCAGGAAGGGCATCCGGCCATAACACAACCATTGCCAAATCAGACAGGAGTCTGGTGCAGCTCCCCAGCTTGCCAACTCTGGTCAAACCATCTAACTTGTGTCAGTATGGAAAACAGATGTTAAAAGCTGATGATGATGATGATGAGGAGGAGGAGGAGGAGGAGGAATGGTTATGAGGGTCCACCAGGATAAAATAGGACTCAAAGGATGTCCATAGGCAAAAGAATTCTTGAGAACTACTGAAATAGTAGGAAGATTTGACTGGTTTCTAAAAAGATGGTCAAACATGTAGAGTCTCCACCATTAGTTTATGTGTGTGGTGTGGGGGATAGAAGGTGCAGATGAAAATGGTGAAGTGGAATTGAAATATTGGAAGTGGAAAGAACAGAAAATGCAACAACAACAACAACAGCATCGTCAACAACAACAACAAACTCCGACAATGACAACAACGATAACAAGAAAAGGAATAATCACGAAATTGGAATGGTTCCGATATTAATAACAGACTGACGTGTAAGAGTATGTCTTGGAGTATCTTACCTGGATCAATGATGGAGATGGAGACACAAGAGGAGAAGATGAAGTAGCAGCTAATCTTGTGTTCTTCGTATAAAAATCTGGAATCTACCCAACTCATTCTATACTTTTTACATAATTCTATAAAGAATTTGAAATTTCAATAAATTATTTGGATTTCTGAACAATTCATACGTAGATACACACAAACACATGCACATTCAATCATGCACACACGCACACACACACATGTATGTATTTACATGCATACATACATACATATATATATATATATATATATATATATATATGTATATATGTATATATGCATGTATATATATATATTATTAATATCAACAGTAATATTAATATTTATATTAATGTATATACATAATATTTACAATGTAAGTATACATATTATCTGTGTGTGTGTGTGCGTGTGTGTACAGAATTCAGGTATAGCAACAACAAACACCTTTCCAACAAGAACAAACAACAATGCAAACAACAACAACGACAACAATAATAATAATTGTAATGGCAACAATAATGAAAGCAAAAAGCAATCTCAACTGACATAACAACCATCAATAACAACAACACCAACATCAATATAAACATAATAATAATAATAATAATAAATAGATAAAAACAGATTAGCTATGTGACTTTTGTATATCTAGATGATGTAGGCAATGTACTGATGATGTGAGTTTTGCAATGTAGAAGATGACAGAACGAAGAGGTGGTGGGGTGGGTTTAGAGCGGGTTGGGGGGTGTGGTGGTTTTAAATGGGGGGGGGG
>NC_069000.1:22528928-22531449 GCF_001194135.2 Octopus bimaculoides
GGGGGGGAACAAAAACAAATAAACTCGATGTAGAAATAAACAAACAAATTTGTTTTGTTTGCTCAAAGTGGTTTTATGTGTGTGTATATATATGTGTATGCATATGTGTGTATGTATATGTGTGGCTGTGTGTGTATGTGTGTGTGTGTGTGTGTGTGTGTGTGTGCGTGTGCGTGTGCGTGTGCTTTTGAGATTTACCAAAAACTCGTCCGATCCGAGACTATGTTAAAGTTCTTGCTGGATTATGCTGATTCCAGCTTTTAATGCACCGTTTTTCAAAGAAGTCAATGCAGATCGTCTCTTGAGTAGCTTTCAGAGCTGAGTCTTAGCTCTGTCAATTATATAAACATCACAAATATAACGACGACGCCAACAACAACAACAACATCAGTAACTATGTCTACTACAACTACTACAGCTACTACAATGACTACAGAAAACATCAGCAAGGGCAGTAGTAGTAGTAGTAGTAGTAGTAGTAGTAGTAGTAGTAGTAGTAGTGGTAGTAGTAGCAGTAGTAGCAGCAGCAGTAGTAGTAGTAGTAGAACTTTTGTAGACTGCTTTATAGAAAAATATTTATACTATTCCTCTGGTGGTGGTGGTTGTAGTGGTAGTGATGATGGTATTGGTGATAGTAATGGTGGTGGTGGTGGTGGGGGTGGTAGTGGTGATGGTAGTGGTGGTAGTAATGGTGATAGTGATGGTGGTGGTGGTGGTGGTAGTAGTAGTGGTGATGATAGTGGTTGGTAGTAGTTATGGCTATAGAAATAGTAGTGACTGTGATGATGATGGCGGTGATAGTAGTGGTGGTTGTGGTGGTGGTGTGGTGGTGGTGGTGGTAGTGGTGTGGTAGTGGTGGTGGTAGTAGCGGTGATATGACAGGGATGATAGTGGTGGGGGTGATGGTGGCAGTGGTTGTAGTTGTGGTGACAGAGGTAGTGGAGATTGTGGTGATGATGATAGTAGTGGTGGTTGTCGTGGTGGTGGCAGCAGTCATGTTTGATTATTGTGGTGGTGGTCATTGTGGTAGCAGTGTTGGTGTTGGCACTTGTGGAGGTGGTGGTGGTGGTTGTAGCAGTGTTGGTGATAATGGTAGTGGTGCTGGTAGTGGCGGTGGCTGTGATGGCAGCAGTATTTGTGGTGCTTTTGGGGTCAGGTTATGTCTGTGGTAATTATGCTACCTCCCAGTAGAATTAGGTGTAGCTGTAATTCAGCTGTTGAGGGCACTTTACTAATAATAGAAATGGTTAAAATGGTATCGTCGATGATAATGGTTCAATTTTAGAAAACTGGAAGGTTATAGTACAGGTGGTAGTAGTGATTTTATGGCAGAAGCAGTATTTATGTGGAGGCATGTGGCTCTGTGGTTAGGGTGTAGCAAATTGCAAGGAGTCTCAGTTCCTTGTCATCTCTGTGAGGTTTAACGTCTAAAGACCCTTTCTCACCACTTCATCCAGTGTCTTCCTTCAGCAGGTTCCCTCCACATTTACAGATCAGTCCTTCTTTATGCAGCTTCCCTCATCCATATGCATCACATGACCATACCAGTGCAGTCTTCTCTCTTGCACACTACAATTTGTTCTCTGGGATCATTTACAAGCTGTCATACATGCACACTGACATTACCCATCTGGTGGACCATGCACACTGACATTACCCATCCGGTGGACCATGCTGACTTCATTTCTTTCAAGTTTATGCATTTTCTCTGTAGTCGTAATTCATCAATGATAATTCAAATCCAACATGATGTGGGCTTCTGCACAGTGTCATGTTTCCCTGAGGAAAGCCTTTCTTCAGGGAAGACACTGTGCAAAAACCCACATCTTGCATCAATCAGATCCTGACCTGGAACCTTCAAGGAAAATAGGCATCCCAAAATCAAGGGATCTTTCTGATTTGGCAGACACCATTTGTTTTCTACTGAAACACTTTCAAACTTGGGACACTGGTAGAATGTGTCATATAAAACATCTTTTACTCTTAGTGTTGTTGAGAAAAGTTTATCCTTTTAAAGTTATTTCATGTTAAATTTGTCGTATTTCGGTAATTTCAACCAATCACTGACGTCTATTGAGGTGAAAAAAATTACTGCTGTGAATTGTGAACACCACATGTTGTGCTGTGTAATAGGATCTTTTCCCTTGAATAAAATTAGTGCCGTTGTTTGTCAAAACAACTATCGGCAGTACCGTTATTTATGACATCGTTCGTGCGTTTGTTCTGGTTTTAGCTTTAGGGTTTTAGGGTTAGGGTTAGGGTTTTAGAGTTAGGGTTAGGGTTAAGGCTAGGGTTAGGGTTAGGGTTAGGGTTTTAGAGTTAGGGTTAGGGTTAGGGCTAGAGTTTTAGAGTTAGGGTTAGGGTTAGGGCTAGGGTTAGGGTTAGGGTTAGGGTTTTAGAGTTAGGGTTAGGGCTAGGGTTAGGGTTAGGGTTAGGGTTAGGGTTTTAGAGTTAGGGCTAGGGTTAGGGTTATGAGTATTTTTGCCAAATTTGGTGAAAAATTTGTGGCGGTGTATTGAAG
>NC_069000.1:22531693-22536424 GCF_001194135.2 Octopus bimaculoides
CGTTATTTATGACATCGTTCGTGCGTTTGTTCTGGTTTTAGCTTTAGGGTTTTAGGGTTAGGGTTAGGGTTTTAGAGTTAGGGTTAGGGTTAAGGCTAGGGTTAGGGTTAGGGTTAGGGTTTTAGAGTTAGGGTTAGGGCTAGGGTTAGGGTTAGGGTTAGGGTTAGGGTTTTAGAGTTAGGGCTAGGGTTAGGGTTATGAGTATTTTTGCCAAATTTGGTGAAAAATTTGTGGCGGTGTATTGAAGAGATTTTCACCAAATTTGGCAAAAATAATCATAACCCTAATCGTAACCCTAACCCTAGGCGTGGTTGCATGGTAAGCAGCTTGCTTCTCAATTACATGGTTCTGGGTTCAGTCTTATTGTGTGGCACCTTGAGCAAGTGTCTTCTACTATAACCTCAGGCAAACTGAAGCCTCATGAATGGATTTGGTAGAGAGAAACTGAAAGAAGCCCGTATATATATGTATATATCTATGTGTGTGTGTCATTGTGTCTGTGTTTGTTTCCACCATCACTACTTGACAACTGGTGTTGGTGTGTTTACATCTCCTGTAACTTAGTGGTTCAGCAAAAGAGACTGATAGAATAAGTACAAAGCTTAAAAAAGAGTGCTGGGTTTTATTTTTTTAACTAAAACCCCTCTAGGTGGTGCTCCAGCATGGCCACAATCAAATGATTGAAACATAATATCGACCACATATGCATGTGTAAATACCTTATTTGTTTGCTGGCAAACTGCAATTTAGCCTTCAAAGAAGCCAGGTGTTAAAACACCTGAAAGTCACAGACAGATGAGACAACTCACCTCAAATCCCATTCAGAAGCAATGGACATCGATGTTTCACCATTTTTGTGGTTTATTAATGAGTATATATCTGCATATATGTGTGTGTATCTTTGTGTTTGTGTTTGTCCTTCACCTCAACTAGGTAACCAGTGTTGGTTGGTTTATATCCTTGTAACTTAGCAGTTGGGAAAACAGACTGCTAGAGTAAGTACCGGTTTTAAAAAATCAGTACTGGGGTTGATTTGTTTGACTAAACCCTTGAAGGAAGTGATCCAGCATGGCTGCAGTCAAATGACTGAAACAAGTTAAAGATTTTTAAAAATAAGCAATAAAGATGTATTTAACATATAATTATAATATTTATCTATGTGAAGATGTAAGGCTCTGTCTGTCTGTCTCTCTCTTTCTCTTTTTCTCTCTCTCTCTCTCTCTCTCTCTCTCTCTCTCTCTCACTGAAATGCTAACTGTTTCTGCTCATGACACATTTGTATAGCCTAGATTTTACCTCTTGCCCTATCTACTTGCCTCTTGCTGTGAGACACAAAGAAAAATATTAGAAACAAAGGAATAAAAAAAAATCTACAGACAAACTGGATTAACTCAAAAATGCACACAACACACACGCACACACACAAACTGTTGTGATAATTAATTATGATTGCAGCATAATAAATTGGAAATTTAGTGAACTGGAAAAGAAGAGTAATAAAAAAAAAAAAGAAAAAAAAGGACAAAAAAAAATGCAAGATTGCTTGGTAAACAAGAAAATTTGTAACAAGATTTAGTATTCAGCAGTGAAAATCTGATATTGACAGAACATATTTGGGATGCATTGATGGAGAAAGGAATTGCTCCAAAAAGAAGATTATGATAAAGTAACTACAATAGGATTAAAAAAAAGCAGTCTTACTGTGGAAAATTGGCAAATTTGTTGGAGCACTGGACAAAATTCCTTGCAGTATTATCACTAGATCTCTACACTATGAGTTCAAATCCTACTAATATTACCTCTGAAGTAATTTCTTTACTGCCCACAAGGGGCTACATACAGAGGGGGAAAACAAGGACAGACAAACGGATTAAGTCGATTATATCGACCCCAGTGCGTAATTGGTACTTAATTTATCGACCCCGAAAGGATGAAAGGCAAAGTTGACCTTGGTGGAATTTGAACTCAGAATGTAGCAGCAGACGAAATACCGCTAAGCATTTCGCCCGGCGTGCTAACGTTTCTGCCAGCTCTTTAGAGTTCAATGGGAGTGTTGTGGCAGTGTTGTGGGATTGCTGTAAGAATTCTGTGGGAGTTCATTGAGAATGTTGTCTCTAAAGTGACAAGTTGGCAGAATCATTTGCACACCGGGCAAAATGCTTAGCAGTATTTCATATGTCTTTACACTCTGAGTTCAAATTCCACCAAGGTCAACTTTACCTTTCATCCCTTTGGAGTTAATAGAATAAGTACCAGTTGAGTACTGGGGTTAGTATAATTGACTTATCCCCTTCCTCAAAGTTGCTGGCTTTGTGCCAAAATTTTAAATTAATACTGACTCTATCTGTCACCCTTCCAGGGTCAATAGTAAAGTACCAGTCAAGTACTGGAGAAAATCACCATTTATTCTTTCCCTTTAAGAATTGACTGGAAGCAAGTAGAAGCTAGTATCATTCTAGTTTATGCACCAAAAACCAGCCTCTGTTGAACTTGGCCTTCAAGAGAATGCATGGAAGTGTATGTCATTGGACCAAACAACACTCTTGTAGTACACTAATAACACTCTTGCAGTGCTCTCTCAGTACACTCCTAAAATTTTCATTGCACTCTAATAACACTCTCACATCACTTTCACAATACTCTAACAGTACTTTCTCAACACTCTCCCAATATACTCTCTGAACTCTGTCAACATTCTTGGCATTCATGTATGCATGAATGTATGTACAAATGTAGAAAAGTTTGGAAACAATTGCAGTTGACAAGGCACCATGTAAAAGGTATACATTTAATGCATCTATTAATGTGGAATATAATTGAATTAAATATGCAAAATTTAAATGAAATGAAAAGAAAAGAAACCCTATGGGCATCAATAGTCATTTCCAATGTTCAGCCTTGTAATGGAATTTGTCTTTCTAATATTAGTAATTCACTCACAAACACATGAACTAAAATTAGCTAATAATAAGTCTTTGCCACCTGAAAGAACATGTCTGCTAATTATGTAATAAATGTTGTATTCCTATTAGTGGTCTGAAGGACACATATCTGTAGACAATGTGAATTGACATGATACTGCATTGCATTTAACTGAGAAGAGACATTAATGTAAAGGCTATGTGAAACACTGCAAATCATCAGCTTGGCGAAAGAGTCATCTTTGCTTTGCGATTCATTAATAAGCAATGGCTATACTCATTAATTGAGTCAACTTCTATCATCCTGTATGTGTGTATGTGCGTGTGTGTTATATATGTATGAATGTATATATGTATGTATATATGTGTGTATATATATATATATATATATATATATATATATATATATATATATATATATAAGTATGCATGTATGTATGTATGCATGTATATATGTATGTACGTATACACATGTTTTGCATGGATGAATGGATGTATATATATATATATATATATGTACATATCTGCGTGTAGATGTGTGACTGTATATGCATGTGTATATGTATATACCTCTATGTGAGTGGGTATGAGTGCATGTGTGAGGGGAAATCTGTGTGTATATATAAGTATGCAAAACTGCAAATGTGTTTGTATGCTTGTGTGTATGTTTAAATATCTGTCTATCAGTGTGTTTTCTGTCAATGTATGTATGCACACATGTGCAACTATATGTGTGCATGCACGTATGCTGTATGCATGTGTATGTTTATGTGCATAATTAAGTGTATTATTTATTCATTTAAATTATGATTGGAAAACCCAAATTATATTATTATATTAATATTAATGTAACATCATAATTAATATTTTTTATCAAGGCAGTATTATAAATTAAAAGGAAATTAAACAAGAAAACAAATAAAAACAAAATAATGGTAAAAAAAGAAAACGGGTGAATTTTAAAATTTAAAAAGATTTAAAGGCAAAAACATGATTTTTATATAGAAGAAACATCAACAATAAGAACAAACACATGAAGAAAAACCATCAACTTTATTGTTGCAATAACCGCAGCTACAACCACAACCAGACCACCAGCGCTACCACCACCACCACCACCACCACCAAATAATGTTTTACTATGACTGCTGTTTCTAATTAAAATCAAATAAAAATGTAGCTTTTATTGTTGTTGCAGTTGGTGTGGTGATGGTTGCAGTGAGGACGGTGGTAGTGGCGGTGGTGGAGAGGTTAATGGTATTAGTGGTGGTGTTAGTGAGGATGAAAAGTTATTCTGGCAGAAGCACAGTGATAGTGATAGTGATAATGATGGTGGTGGTGGTGGTGGAGATGATGGTAGTGGTGTTGATGATGGCAGTGATGATGGTTGTGATGATAATAATGGTGGTTGTATTGATGATGACGATGATGATGGTGGTGATGATGATGATGATGATGATGATAATTTCTTCATTTAACAAAAAACAAAAATCAAAATAATTTCACTACAACCACCATCACACCTTCACCACTACCACCACCACTGCTGCTGCTGCTGCTGCTGCTGCTGTTACTGCTGCTGCTGTTTCATATTTCTTATTATTGCCAAGGCCATGCTGGAGCGCAGGCCACTATTACTGCAATTACTTCATTTCGAACATCAAAAAAGATATTGGTAATAAAGGTACAACAACAACCACTACTACTACTACTACTACTACTACTACTACTACCACTACTACTACCACTACTACTACTACTACTACTACTACTACTGCTGCTGCTGCTGCTGCTGCTGCTGCTGCTCTTG
>NC_069000.1:22536434-22536739 GCF_001194135.2 Octopus bimaculoides
CTACTACTACTACTACTACTACTGCTGCTGCTGCTGCTGCTGCTGCTGCTGCTCTTGCTAATAATAATAATAATAATAATAATAATAATAATAATAATAATATTGATGATGATGATAGCATCAACTACAACAACAATAACAACAGCAACAAAAATAATAATTATTATTATTATTAACAACCATAAAAATGCAAGATTTAATTTGAAGAAATGGACTTTAATTAATAGATTTTGGGCAAATTTTCAACAATTTCTATGAAACACAAAGACCAACTTTAACATTTCTGAGGGGAAGATTATTTTTTT
>NC_069000.1:22539150-22540001 GCF_001194135.2 Octopus bimaculoides
TAAAAGCACCCACTACACTCTCTGAGTGGTTGGCGTTAGGAAGGGCATCCAGCTGTAGAAACTCTGCCAAATTAGATTGGAGCCTGGTGTTGCCATCCGGTTTCACCAGTCCTCAGTCAAATCGTCTAACCCATGTTAGCATGGAAAGCGGACGTTAAACGATGATGATGATGATGATGATATATATATATATATATATATATACATACCGGAGTAAGCACATGAAATGTGCAACAAGGTGGAAAAAAGAGTACTCAAATACCAGAGGTAGAGTAATATGCTTTATTTAAAAGCAGCAGAAATATAACAAAAGTCTGTTACTCTGAGTTTCACGTTCCCGTTCATCGGACAGTTTTGTTATATATATATATATACATATATATATATACACACACACACATACTGTATATACTTATATATGCAGCTGTTTTTATATATATTTATATATGTATGTATATGTATATATATCTATCTATCTATCTATCCGGATACGTTCGTGCTGCTGGTCGTGGTGAGAGGGATAACTCCCTTGGCAAACAGGACACAGTCGTGTGTCGATAAGCCAGCTGGAGGAGATGTCCTCCTGGGGCTAAAAGCAACAGTAACATCCACCCCTAGGGGTCAGCCACACTTAAGTGGCAATATACTACACTTTATCGTGCAGTTACTGTTAATACTTCATTTAGAGAATTAACATTGCTTGTTTTCACCTTTTCAATATCAGTGAAGAATGTCACTGGAAAAGAAGATATAAGATTTTGCCAGGTTTTTCTCTCTCACCAAGGTCATCAGCTGTCGAACGCCGAAGAAGGGAAATAACCCTGAAATCCGGATACGTTCGTGCTGCTGGT
>NC_069000.1:22540331-22546012 GCF_001194135.2 Octopus bimaculoides
TATATGTATGTATGTATGAGCTTATGTATGTATATATATATATATATATATATATATATATACACACACACACACATACATATATATATATATATATATACACACACACACGCACACACACACACACATGCACACACACACACACACACACACACACACACACATATACATATACATATACATATATATAGTGAGAAGGCACATGGCCTAGAGTTCAGGTTGTTGCACTCACGATCGCAAGATCATGGCTTCAATTCCCAGATCAGGCAGTGCATTGAGTCCTTGAGCAAAACACTTCATTTCACATTGCTCTGCAATCCTTTCAGGACCTGACGCATGGCACATTTGTGCACCTGTACAGACAATGTGAATTTGATAGACCAGGTGAGTTTATGTGCCACACAAACATTTGATCCCTATAAATAAATCATGTGTGTGGTTGTTGAGCAAGCGATTGCAGAATCCTCATACATTGTCTAATGACAAAGGAGTACATAATATATTAGTTTCAAATTTTGGCACAAGGCCAGCAATTTCAGGGAAGGGGTAAGTTGATTACATCATCCCCAATGTTCAATTGTTACTTATGTTAACCGACCCCAAAGGATGAGAGGCTGAGTTGACCTCAGTGGAATTTGAACCTCCAGTATAAAGAAAGATGAAATGCTGCTAAGCATTTTGTCCAGGAAATGATAATGATTCTACCAGGTTGCCACCTTGGGAAAGACCCAAATATATTAGATACAAACTTACACATAATTCTTTCTCTCTATCCTCTCTCTTTTTATCCTATCGCCTTTCAACCGAGATCCATCTTCTGCCCATCCATCCATCCATCCACCCATCCACTCTTCCATCCAATCATCCATTCATCTCTCCATTTCTTCCATCCATCCATCCATCCATCCATCCATCTAATAAGTGCACTGATATATATGTGTGTGTATATATATATATATATATATATATATATATATAATGACACACACACACACACATATACTGACATATATGTATTGACTCACACACTGACATACACTGACAAACGCATATCATCAATACAGACATGCTGACACATGCATTAACACACACATAGATACTGTGCTAATGTACTCTTACACAAACTCACACAAATGCACAAAGACATACACACACACACACACACATGCACAAACATGCATAAGACAAACAAGAGCGATTATTATGATTGAGAATATCAATTTTAACTAATTAAATATTGAAATTATTTAGAGATATAAAGCATATTTATTGTGTTGTGGTGGTGGTAGTGGTGGTGGTGGTAAGTGTAGGGACGGACGTGCATGTGGGGGTGGCATGAGTGTGAGTGTAAGTGTGAGTGTGAGGGGTGGGTGGAGGTTGAGAGTGGGAGTGTAAAAAAGAAAGAAGCAAAGATATAGAGAGAGTGGAAGGAGGCTTGAGTGGGAAAAGGAGTAGAGAAAGAGATGGAGTGAAGGAGGGAAAGTAAGAGTGGGAAGGGAGGAAGGAAGGAAGGAAGGAATGAAAAAGGTAAGAGTGGAACAATTTGGAGAAAAATTAGGAGTGAAAAGGAAGAGGATGGAGAGTAGTGTTAGGAGTGAGAGGGACGATGGTGGTGGTTAGAGGGATGGATTGCGGTAGTGGGAGAGAGAAGGATGGGGTGATGGGAGAAGGAAAGTTTGTGTTGTCCTGAAAGAGAAGGATTGTGATGGTGGGAGAGATGGTTGGGGAAGGATTGTAGTTGTAGGAGGGAGAAGGAAGGATAGTGGAGGTGAGAGAAGGAAGGAAAGAGATGGTGGGAAAGAAAAAAAGGTTAGAAATGGTTGGGGAGGGACTGTAGTGGTGGGAGAGAGGGAAGGTTAGTGGGAGTAAGTGAAGGAAAGATAGTGGTGGTGAGACAGGAAAGGATAGTAAGTTGCCGTGCTCCCACGTCGCCTTTTGCTTGGCGTTGTGCCGCCGGGCACCGGAACACGTCTTCACGTGAAGCGGTGGATTAGTATGGGGCTGTAGTATTGGTGTCGGACTCGGCATCCAGGGCACCATTCCGGCCATTGCTGCTGTCACGGCGGGCACCCCACTTTGTGCTGGTGCGTGGTTGCGCCTTTGGCCAATGGGGATCGGCTTCAACACACGTTCCATTGTGTCACCTACGCCGCGCCTTCCCGGTGCAGCGGAAAGTACTCATGGCAGATGCCACCAGGCCCATGCATGGCCTTTTCTTGTGTCGGTGCTCTGTGCCTTCCAGCACGGTTTCATATGGGGCACCTGGAGCATAGTGGGTGCGAACAACATGGCTCCACACCCGGGATGTCGTGGAGCAACATGGCTTTGTCGCATCGGTGTGCGTGGCCTGGCTCCTCCTTGTGTGGGGTTGGTTATTGCACTGTGACGCGCAACAGCCGTTCGGACAGCGGCGAATGGTTGACTTGGAAATGGTAATGGTGGGAGAGAAGAAAGGTTAAAGATGGTTGGGGAAAGATTGTTGTAGTGAGAGAGAGAGGAAAAGATTGAGGAAGTAAGAAAAAGAAGGATAGAGGTGTGAGAAAGAAGAATAGGGGAGAATGCAAAAGGTAAGGATAGGAAGGTGAAGAGAGAAATATAATGGTGGTGGGAGGGAGTGGGAAGAATAGCAGTGGTGAAAAGGGTATGAGTAGTAGTGGCAAGAGAGAGGAAGGTGGAGAAAGGGAAGATAAAATAGAAGGATATTAGATGTGGGAGAGGTTGAATGATAGAGCTAAGGTTAGGCTGAAGGACAGATGGGAATAATAGAGAGAAGGATACAAAAGAAAGGATAGAAAAAATGTAGAGTAAAAGTAGAGGAGATAAAGAAGGATAGGGGATGAGGGATTAAAAAATAGAGTCAAGAAAGAATAAAGAAAAGGATACAGAGAAGGATAAGGGAATCAAGTGTGAGTGAAGAATAATAGAAGGATAAAAGGGAGGATACAAGAGAAGAATAAACTGCAAGGTAGAGGTGGAAGAATAGAGCAAAGACCAGGGAAAGATAGCAGAGGAGTTAGAAGGAAGGATAAAAAAGGTAGGAGGAAGTATAGAGGAAAGGTTAAAAGTGGAAAGGCTGAGGCAAGCATAAAGAAGATACCAGGTAGGATAAAGACAAAGATACAAGAAAGGATGCAAGCAAGAGATACAGACAGGAAAGGAAAGACGAAGGAGTAACAGAAAGGAAAGGAAAGACGAAGGAGCAACAGAAAGGAAAGGAAAGACGAAGGAGTAACAGAAAGGAAAGGAAAGACGAAGGAGCAACAGAAAGGAAAGGAAAGACGAAGGAGCAACAGAAAGGAAAGGAAAAACAAAGGAGCAACAGAAAGGAAAGGAAAGACGAAGGAGCAACAGAAAGGATAGAGGTGAAGATGGAAAGTGAAAACATTGAGAAATACTTAATTTACAAAATCAACTGTAACAACAACAGACAAAAACAATAGCAATAAAAAGCATAAGAAACACCATCAAACAACGTAAACAACAAACAAACAATAACATCATAACCACAACAAAAACAACAACAACAATCACTTTACTGTGGAAGTTCTTGACAAGTGGAATTTAATTTACATGGAGTATTTTATGAAGTGGAAATGTTGTTGTTGTTGTTAGTGGTGTTGATGGTGGGGATGAAGGGAGTGGTGATCATGGTAGAAGAGGTGTTAGTGATGACGGTTGCGGTTATAGTGGTTGTGGTGATAGTACTTGTATTAGCTTGTATGGTCGGTAATAGTGGTGGTAGTGGTGTTGATGATGCTGGTAGGGATGATAATAACCATATTGCTGATAGTGGTAACTGTTGTAGTGGTAGTGGTGGTAGTGACTGTTGTGATAGTGATGGTAGTGGTTGTGGTAGTGGTGATGGTGGTAGTGTTGGTGTTGGTGGTTAGGGCTGTTGTTGTTGGGGTGGTAGTAATGACTGTTGCTGCTGCTGTGGTGGTGTTTTGTAGTAGTGGCTGTTGTGATGGTGGTGGTTGTGGTGGTAGTAGAGATAGCAGTGTATGACTGCTGTATACTAGTGAAGAGCTAGTGTTAGCTGTATGGGTTGCAGCAGCAACAGTTGTAGTAGTGTGGTACTGGTGATAGTGTGGTGGTATGGATGCTAGTAGTCTAGATGATAGTGATGATAGTGGTGGTGGTCGAGTAGTGGTGGCGGTGGTAGTGGTAGGGCCGGTTGTGGTGGTGGAGTAGTGGTAGTTGTGGTAGTAGTGGTGGTGGTAGTGGTGGTAGTGGTGGTGGTGGTAGTAGTGGTGGTGGTAGTAGTGATGATGGTGGTGGTGATGATGGTAGTGGTGGTTGTGGTAGTGGTTGTGGTGGCGGTAGTGGTGGTGGTGGTTGTGGTGGTGGTAGTTTTCTGTAAAGGTGGGGGAACACTGTGTTATCTGTTCAATTGGTTGTCATGACATTATGCAAATGAAATTGGATTATTTGTGAAGGGAGCTTGATTTTGTTGTGTTGTTGTGGTTGTTGTTGTTCATGTTGCTGTTGATGCTGCTGCTGCTGCTATTACTGATGTTTATTGTTTATGCTGCTGTTGAGGATGTTATTTTCTTTTTGATGTTATTGTTAATATTTTTGTTGTTATTGTTGCTCTTGCTTTTGATGATATATTTAAAGGAGTAAGGGCTTCCAAGTGTCGGTCGCAAGAGGAGGTGGTGGTGGTGGTGGTGGTGCTACTACTACTACTACTACTACTACTACTACTACTACTGCTGCTGCTGCTACTGTGCTGCTGTTGCTGCTCCTACCACTGCTACTACTACTACTACTACTACTACTACTACTACTACTACTACTACTGCTACTGCTGTTGCTGCTGCTGCTACTACCTCTACTACTATTACTACTACTACTACTACTACTACTACTACTACTACTACTACTACTACTAGTGCTGCTGCTGCTAATGCTGCTTCTACTACTACTACTACCACCTCTACTACTACTATTTATATGATACACAATTACATGCTTGCATACTTTTGCTGCAGACATGCATATCCATGTACGCATGTGCATGTTTACTGATGTAAATCTGCTGCACTCACATACATGTAAACACAGACAATCATGCAACATGTGCACTATTACATGTGCACATGCATACATACATATATACATATATATATACATACATACATATACGTAAGTATGTATATATGCATACATGTAGTCAACCATGCGTACTTTACCAAGCATAATTTTCCTTCATTCAAACACCTACATGGTTGCAAACATGTATACATGTGCACACACACACACACACACATGCATGTATACATGTTTGCATAGATGCATCTCATACACATTAATATGAAACTGATGGGATAATTATATCGGTGTGAGATATTAGATATCCCAGATAGTTTCATATTAATTATGGTTAGATTATTAATTAGTTAGTAATTGGATATTAATGAGATATTAAATATCAATCATTCCCAGTTGAATAACAGTGATGTCATGTGACTACAGATTGGATATTAGACAATGAGATATTAGTTATATCAATCATGATAACATGATGTATGGATAATGGATATTGAAAAATGAGATATGCCCTGGATATTAGATAACATATAAATCTGTTAAATATATTAGTTTGCATATGATATATAAGATAGTGAATATGCCATATATATATGTGTGTTGTGTGTGTATATATATATATATATATATAT
>NC_069000.1:22546712-22558183 GCF_001194135.2 Octopus bimaculoides
ATATATATATATATATATATATATATATATATATATATATATATATATAGATAGATAGATATATGTGTTTGTGTGTGTGTGTTATGTGGCTTAGTGGTTAGAGTATTTGTTTCACTATTGTCAGATCGTGAGTTCGATTCCTGGCCGCATGTTGTGTGTTTGAGTAAGGCTCTTTATTTCACATTGCCCCAGTTCACCCAGCTGGCAAAAATGAATAGTATTTGTATGTCAAAGGGCTGACCTTGTCACATTCTGTGTCACACTGAATCACCCTGAGAACTTTGTTAAAAGTGTATGCATGTCTGTAGAGTACTCAATCGCTTGGACAATAATTTCATGGTCAGAGTGTTCTGTTGATCAGATCAACTGGAACCCTTGTCACCATAACTGACCAAGTGCCAGTTTATACATGTATATACATATATACTCATGCACACACATACACCCAGAGATGCACACACACACACCGTGCTTGAGAAGACCTTTGAAGCTAAGTGAAACCGGCACCTATGTTGGTGGCAGGTAAAAGCACCCTTTGATCATTGGGCCTCATGGAGGCAGTGACAAGTGACCGAGACCTTTGGTGATATACCGTGCTTGAGAAAACCTGTCAATCTAGGTGAGATCATAGTCATGGCTGATGCCAGTGTTATGTAACTGGCACCCATGCCAATGGCATGTAAAAAGCGCCATTCAAACATTGGGCCTCTTGATGGAGGCAGTGACAGGTGACTGATCCCTTTGGTAATATACTTTTCTACTCTAGGCACAAGGCCTGAAATTTTTGGGGAGAGGGCTAATCAATAAGAGCGACCCTTTGGCAATATACTGTGCATATATATTAAGGCTGTGAGCTGGCAGAAATGTTAGTACACCGGGCAAAATGCTTAGCAGTATTTTGTCTGCCGTTACGTTCTGAGTTCAAATACCACCGAGGTTGACTTTGCCTTTCATCCTTTCGGGGTCGATAAATTAAGTACCAGTTACATACTGGGGTCAATGTAATCGATTTAATCCCCTTGTCTGTCCTTGTTTGTCCCCTCTATGTTTAGCCCCTTGTGGGCAATAAAGAAATAAGAAATGTTAGCACGCCGGGCAAAATGCTTAGCGGTATTTCATCTGTCTTTATGTTCTGAGTTCGAATTCTGCCGAGGTCAACTTTGCCTTTCATCCTTTCAAAGTCAATAAAGTAAGTACCAGTTGCGTACTGGGTTCGATCTAACCAACTGGCCCCCTCCCCCAAAATTTCAGGCCTTGTGCTTAGAGTAGAAAAGAATATACTGTGCATGTGTAGACCTGTCAAGCCAAGTGAGATCGTTGTTGTGATAAATGCTGGTGTTACATAACTGGAACCTGTCCAGGTGGCATGTAAAAAGCACCCACTACACTCTTGGAATGGTTGGCATTAGGAAGGGCATCCAACTGTAGAAGCCATATCAAATCAGATTGGAACATGGTGTAGCTCCACAGCTTACCAGTTTTCAGTCAAACCGTCCAATCCATACCAGCATGGAAAACAGACGTTAAATGACAATGATGAATAGTCAGGCATCATCAATGATGTAAGTTGTATATCAGTTAGATTTCATAACTGTATGGATATTATTCCTGTGGGACAGGAGTGTTCATTATAAATTAGAAAACAGACTCTTTGAGGCAATAATAATTATTGCTACAAAGAAGTTTTGGTTTGAGCACCACTGCAGTCCATATTTATGAGATGTTGACAAGTGAATTTTCAATCTATTTTTGGAGATGATGATCAAGTGTTGTAAAAATATATCCTGGCGTGTACTGTTGTTAATTAATTTATTACATTTGTTCTTGTTTCTCATCGTCACCACCACCACCACCGCCACCGCCACCGCCACCGTCATCATCATCGTCATCGTCATCGTCATTGTCACCACCACTACCACTACCACCACCACCACCACCACCACCACCGCTGCTGCTGCTGCTGCTACTACCATCATCATCATCATTGCCACCATTACCACTACCACTACCACTACCACTACCGCTACCACCACCACTGCCCCCTTCCCCATCATCATCATCATAATCTCATGACCACTATCATCATCACTATCATTATTATTACATCTAACATACTCAGCTTGTTGCTGGAAGTGTCATTAATGTTCCAGCTGTCCGATTCCCATGAACTAAAGTGGTACGTTCTTTTCAAGTCCCGAGAACTTTGTGGAGACTCCTTGCACTGCCAAGTAATTCTATTATTACTATTATTATTATTATTATTATTATTATTATTATTATTATTATTATTGTTATTGTTGTTGTTGTTGTTGTTGCTGTTGATGTTGTTGTTGTTGTTGTTGTTGCTGTTGTTATCACAGACTGATATATGCTGCCTGCCAGCAATTTTGCTGAATAGTGGGTGAATATGGCAAGTGCAGTCTGAGAAGAATGGTCTTATTCTCACTATGTGCCTACAGGATGGAAAGCACTGCAGAGAGTGAGTGAGAGAGAGAGAAAGAGAGAGATAGCTCTTGCCCCTAGCTATAACAGTAATTCAGCAGTAATTCAGGTTCCCTGATTGAGCCCAGGTGGTTGTCCCCCATTGTTAAAATCTCTCATTAGGTCCCTTTTGAATATCATTAGTTTTCCATGCCTGATTTTGTTTTCCATAATTGATTTTGCCTAAATGCCCTCTATTCGGATAATTTATACTTAAAATATCCTGTTTTCCGTTGCAAAGTAGAAGTGTTGAACAAAATACTTGGTAGCATATCTTCTGGATCTTTATGATCTGAGTTCAAATCCTGCTGAGGTCAACTTGGTCTTTCACCCTTCTGGAGTTGACGTAATCGACTAAACCCCTCCGTCAAAAATTGCTGAGCTTATGCCAAAATTTGAAATAATTATTATTAATATTATTATTGCTGGCAGAATCATTAGTGTGTCAGTTAAAATGCTAAGCACCGAATCTTCTGTGTTTTTTTATGTTCTAAGTTCGAATTCTGCAGAGGTCAGCTTTGCATTTCATCCTTCAGGAATCGATAAAATAAAATACCAGTCATGTCCTTGAGTTGATGAAATTGACTAATTCTCTCCCTCTAAAATTGCTGTCCTTGTGCCAAAATTTGAAACAAGTTGGAAGGATGAAATATACCTGTGATTAAATATGGGTGCAGCAGAAAGGTTGCCCCAATTTCGATGGTTAATAAAAAGCAAACACATGAAGATACAAGAAAAAAATGATGCTCTCCACTCCAGGCCACGGTGGGTACTATCTAAAACAGAAAAAAATGTGGCATTTAATGAACTTCATAGAAATACAAAGTTTTTTCATACGTCTTCATGTGTTTGTTTTTTATTAACCTTTGAAATTGGGGCAACCTTTCTGCCACACCCTGTATTTGTGCATCATTAAATGGGCAAAAAAACAACAACACAGTGGCTGTGTGGTAAGTAGCTTGCTTACCAACCACATGGTTCCGGGTTCATTCCCACTGTGTGGTACCTTGGGCAAGTGTCATCTACTATAGCCTCGGGCTGACCAAAGCCTTGTGAGTGGATTTGGTAGATGGAAACTGAAAGAAGCCCGTCGTATATATGTATATATACATGTGTGTGTGTATGTTTGTGTGTCTGTGTTTGTCCCTTGAAAATTGCTTGACAACCGATGCTGGTGTGTTTACGTCCCCGTAACTTAGCGGTTCGGCGAAAGAGGCCGATAGAATAAGTACTAGGCTTCCAAAGAATTAGTCCTGGGGTCAATTTGCTCGACTAAAGGCGGTGCTCCAGCATGGCCGCAGTCAAATGACTGAAACATGTAAAAGAGAAAAGAGAAAAGAGAAAGAGAAAGACATTGGGTATAGTGAATGAAGATCAATAGCTAGTTGTGACTATTGTGTCACAGTATAGATAGTACTTTGTCAAAATGGACTTGCCAGAAGGCCACAGAACCATATTGGAACTATGCCCAGTGGAAAGTACTGAGAAAGAGAGCATGAGGTTGGTCAGAGTAAAACATACTTCAGAGTTGAAAATCTAGAACAGGGGTTTTCAAACTGTGGTCCGCGGACCACAAGGGGTCCGCAAGGACAAGACAGGGAGTCCGTGGAAAGCTAAGACAGGGGTCCGTGCAAAGCCAAGTAAACACATCCTTCTCACTAAGTATGTATTAAAAAAATCCTGTGTGTATAATTGACAATAAACCTATTTGTTAAATACTGTTAAATAAATGTTATTTTAAGCAAATATTTATGTATAAATTTCATAAGCATTTGTAAAGCCTGAAAGGTAAAGGGGTCCGCAAGTCAAAAAGTTTGAAACCCCCTGATCTAGAAGAACTGAGAAGACTAAGTAAAAACAAAGAAAGCAAAATGATGAAAATTAACATCAGAAAAATCAACATCAACAACAGGTCCCAGTTTCCAGAGCACCAGCAACCATAATTCTGGGGATAACAAAGAAAGTATCTTTAAGTTAGGAAACTAGTCTGTTATAAATCCATGTTCAAGATAGAAGCAGTATATGAACCAAAGGTAGTGTTTATCCTCATTTTAATGTGGGTGTTCACTAAAAGACAACGATACTGCAACTTTAACCCCAGGAAGACATCTCCAGCTGGTTTATTTAGTGTGCTTTCCGCACTCAATATTTATTGCAAGTGGGAGATAACTCCTGCCATCCGAGCAATAAATATCGAGATTTTCTAATGGACTAGTTTCCTAATTACAAAATCAGTGGTTGTATGACACTGTATTTTCTGTATCTTGCAAGCGAGGTTAAATTACTGCCATGCTTAGCAAATGAGTGCCCCCCACTGAAGAGATCCAATAAGATTGAAATTATGGGGTGTAGTGGTCTCAAAGCTAGGATGGCAGGAGTTATCACCCACTTGCAATAAATATTGTGTGCAGAAAGAGCACTGAATAAAACCAGCTGGATGATATGTATTCTTGGGGTTAAAATTGCAGTATCGTTGTCTATTACAGGACACCCACGTTAAAGTGAAGATAAACACTACATTATCTTTAGGCTTATTATCATAAATAAATAAGCAAGTTTCTCTTCTAACAGCAACAACATGTAGTATCATACTTTCATCGTGTTACAAAGGAGAAATAATTACAGACGAAAATTCCCAAATACTTGGTGAAATTACAAAGGGAAAAAAGAGAGAAAAAAACCTCAGAGAATGAAGACTCAATATTAAACAATGAAAAATGATGAGAAAACCTGGCCAGTCTTACACTGCCATTAGGTCAAATGTGAAACCATCTAACAATCTTTTTAACCTCCACAGCTACATCGGTATCCAAAGACTGATGTATCTCTACCTATTCTTTTGACATATTTTTCACTTATAGATTTCGGTATCTATTGGCAACAGGATATGCTTCAAAACTGCCTTCTATTTGATTAAGCTTTTGTTTTCTTTTTCTTTTTTTTTTATCTATTCCTCAGGAATTCATTTTACAAATAGACAGGCTGGTAAGCAGACAGATGTTTGTCAGGAAAACATCAATCAAAACTAGCTAGCCTATGTATATAGTGCAACTGCTCTGAAGCTCCAAGACCTCTCAAGCTTCTGTCAATAATTTCAAGATTCTAGTCACCTACAATGCGCTACTAATGGAAATAGTCTTGATACTGTGGTGAATATGTTTTCACATAAAAGGCATATCTATCATAAGTAATACTTGGTTGTTTTTATTTTACTCAATTTAGTAATTAGGTTTGGCCAAATGATTAAGATGCTTGTTGCACAGCCATAAATTTTTGGGTTCCACTCCACAACGTTAAGTATAGGGAAAGTACGAGCTTCTATGATCTTTGGTTGTTGAGTCTCAAGGAGGTGATGACAAGTGACTGAGACTTCTGGCGGTTTGCTGTGCTTGAGATAACACATTGTGACAGTGACACGTAAAAGGCACCTGTGCTGATGACATGTAAAAGATACCCATGCTGGTGACATGTAAAAGGGCACCTGTACCAGTGACACATAAAAGACACTCATGCCAGTGACACGTAATAAGCACCCATGCTAGTGACATGTAAAAGAGTACACGTGCCAGTGGCATGTAAAAGGCACCTGTGCCAATGACATGTAAGAGGCACCTGTGCCAGTGATACATAATAGGTACCCATCCCAGCAAAACATAAAAAGGACACCTGTGCTGGAGACACATAAAAGGATACTTGTGCTGGTGACATGCAAACCACACTTAGTACACTCAGTAGAGTGGTTGGCATCAGGAAGGGCATCCAGCTGTAGAAACCAAGTTAAAACAGACTGGAGCCTAGTGCATATATCCATACACGTCTGCCGTTACGTTCTGAGTTCAAATTCCGCCGAGGTCGACTTTGCATTTCATCCTTTCGGGATCGATAAATTAAGTACCAGTTATGCACAGGGGTCGATGTAATCAACTTAACCCCTTTGTCTGCCCTTGTTTGTCCCCTCTATGTTTAGCCCCTTGTGGGCAATAAAGAAATAAGAAACTGTATGGAAGCTCATCATGAAAGCTTCTGATACATTGCATTTTTTGAAAGGGTTATTTTGAAGTACAAGAGTCTGAGAAGTACTGAGCCATTTACTTACTAACTTCAATGAGCAGGGAATTCAGTTAATCCAACAACTGAAGTACTCACAGTTAAAGACCAGGGCAGGATCTGACTTACTTTTACCCAAGTTGGCGAAACTAGTCAAGTTAGATGCTACGTGTATAGTCATGCACCATCCTACAATAGTTCAAGCACCTTAAAATCATTTATTAATACAGCTGCACACACATGCGCGCGCACACACACACACACACACACACACACACACACACATGTGTTCTAAATCAGGGGTTTTCAAACTTTTTGACTTGCAGACCCCTTTATATTTCAGGCTTTACCTTAGGGACCCCCTTATACATAAACATTTGCTTAAAATAACATATATTTTTACATTTATTTATTTAACAGTATTTAACAAATAGGTTTATTGTCAATTAAAAGATTTCGATTAAAAAACATATATAAAATCAAATTGCCCATAAAAAGTATTTGCTGTCCACGGACCCCCTGTCTTGTTCTTGCGGACCCCCTGTGGTCTGCGGACCACAGTTTGAAAACCCCTGTTCTAAATCATGCATGCATACGCATGTTTACATACTCATGTACGTGTATTTACATGCATACATGTATACGCAACAACAACACTATGCTAATAAATAATGCTATAACAAACTGAGATGGGTGGGAGGAAGAAGACGGAGGATGAAGATGATGGCGATGGTGGTGATGACGATGGTGGTGATGACGATGATGATAATGATAATGACAACGACGGCGAAGGCAAGGAGGGGAGGAGGAGGAGGAGGGGAAAAGAAGAAGAAACAACTTTATCATTTTAGTAATTAAGTCAAACTGTGGAAGCTGAGCAGTTTCTCTAATTTCTCGATGCTTATATATGCATATGTATGTCTCTCTCTTATTGTCTCTTTGGGTTTCTTTCTCTCTACATAAATACATACATACATTAATATGCACACACATACACATATGTATATATATATGTGTGTATGGATATATGTATGTACGAGGGGAAGTCAAAAATTATCCACACTTTCGCCATGACATATCTCTTTTACTCTTTTACTCTTTTACTTGTTTCAGTCATTAGACTGCGGCCATGCTGGAGCACCACCTTTTGTCAAGCAAATCGACTTATTCTAGTACTTATTCTATCGGTCTCTTTTGCCGAACTGCTAAGTTACGGAGACGTAAACACACCAGCATCGGTTGTCAAGCGATGGTGGTGGGACAAACACAGACGCACAAACACACACATATATATATACATATACATATATACGATGGGCTTCTTTCAGTTTCCATCTACCAAATCCACTCACAAGGTTTTGGTCGGCCCAAGGCTATAGTAGAAGACACTTGCCCAAAGTGCGATGCAGTGGGACTGAACCCGGAACCATGTGGTTGGTAAGCAAGCTACTTACCACACAGCCACTCCTGGTCACACTGCCTTGTACACATGCATGCTTATAGTTGGTACTATTGTGTTCACGTGATACAAGTTTGAGCCTGATCGAGCCATTTTTCTTTCTGGCTTTACACTGTAAAGCCAGAAAGGTCACTCCACTAGCAATTCATATATGTATATATTTATATGCAAACACACATATACATGTATGTAAGTATCTATTTATACATGTGTGTGTGTGCGTGTGTGTGTGTGTGTGTGTGTGTGTGTGTGTGTGTGTGTGTGTGTGTAAGATTTATTATTATGCACAGAGAAATTAGGGAAACCACTCAGCTTCTACAATTTGACTTAATTACTAAAATGATAAAGCTGTTTCTTCTTCTTTTCCTCCTCCTCCTCCTCCTTGCCGTCGTCGTCATCGTCGTCATTGTCGTTGTCATCGTTATCATCATCATCACCACCAACACCGCCACCACCATCGTCATCATCCATTTTCTTCCTCCTCCAACCCATTTCAGTTTGTTATATCATTATTTATTTGCATAACGTTGTTGTTGTTTAACCCTCGATCAACCTTGATTGATAGACTTATGATCCAAGAGCTTCCAATCATGGCCACCCCATCGTTTTCTCTCTACAAAGAACCCATGATTACATTATCCATTATATTAAGGCGACGAGCTGGCAGAAACGTTAGCATGCCGGGCAAAATGCTTAGCGGTATTTCAACTGTCTTTATGTTCTGAGTTCAAATTCCGCTGAGGTCAACTTTGCCTTTAATCCTTTCGAGGTTGATAAGTTAAGTACCAGTTGTGTATTGGGTCGGTCTAATCGACTGGCCCCCTCCCCCAAAATTTTGGGCCTTGTACCTAGAGTAGGAAAGATTATTCATTATATTCCTTTTAAGACATTAATGTGTGATTTGAAGAAAGCTTTACTACTTTTTCTAGCATTTCAAGTGACCACACATAAGCTTCCCCATTAGCTTGATTGGTTTCCTCTATAATATTATGTTCTTTGGCATTTTGTACAGCTGTTGTTGCTTCAACTCAGGTCAGCTCTTGGACATTGGCTGTTCTTTCTAGTATACTGATACTTGTAGAAGCACCTGTATTAACATATTTTTTATATATTACCGAAGAAGTCCAGCAGACTGAAATCACTTGATTTGGTAGATTTTGGTGCCTATAATGGATGATTCTCATCTGCTACGATATTTGTCTGTCCTTTTATGCATCATGCATCTCTATGAGAGGATCTCATAATGCTAATGTCACGGTATTCAGCGTTCTTACAAGACAGCCACATTAAATTGGGTATAAAGATTTCCTTTTGGTGCTAATATAGATGCCGTCACGCATAATTATTTTTCAATAAACTTGCTGGCTATTTGTGACTGGAAAGACACTAATATTCTACATACTGTGTCAGTGAGATTTGGCTGATATGAGGCCACTGGATACCTGCCACTGAAGAAGTCCAGTAGACTGAAATCACCTGATCTGGCAGGTCCAGCACCCATAGCAATTGGTTCTTTGTCTACTACAATATGTCAGTGCTGTTTTGCACCATGTTTCTATATGAGAGGACCTGTCAATGCTAATACTGCAGTTTTTTGGAATTTCAACAAGTCATCCTCATTAAAGTGGATATAAAAATTGCCCTTTGGTACTGATATAAATTCTGTTACTGATACTTATTATTTAATAAATTCGGCTTGCGAAGACCTGTTGGGGCAAGCGAAAGTGAAATCGTGATGACACCTGTGCCCAGCGTCGCCTTCCTGGTACTTGTGCCGGTGGCACATGTAAAGACATTTGAGCGAGATCGTTGCCAGTGCCGCTGAACTGGCTCCTGTGCAGGTGACACGTAAAATACACCATTTTGAGTGTGGCCGTTGCTGGGAGTGGTTGGTATTAGGAAGGGCGTCCAGCTGTAAAAACCTTGCCAAATCAGATTGGTGCATGTAAAAGCACCCACTACACTCTCGGAGTGGTTGGCATTAGGAAGGGCATCCAGCTGTAGAAACTCTGCCAAATCAGATTGGAGCCTGGTGTAGCTATCTGGTTCATCAGTCCTTAGTCAAATTGTCCAACCCATGCTAGCATGGAAAGCGGATGTTAAACGATGATGATGACTGACTATTTGTGACAACAGTGACTGAAAGGACACTAATGGCAGCAAGAATTAGCTGAAATCATGTACTCTGGCAGTTCTGGTACCTATAAAAGATGCTTCTTGTCTGCTATAATATATATCTGTACTTTTATGCACTTTTATGCTTCTATATAAAAGGACCTTGCAAGGTGAGTACTGCAGTATTTGGCACTCTAACAAGACGTCTATGTTAAGTTTGGATATAAAGATTGCTTTGGTTCTAAGATTGCTTCCATCGTGAATAACTGTTTTTTATTATTGTTCTTGTTACTATTGTTATTTTTGTTGTTGTTGCAGATATTAAGATTAACCCTTCTGTTACCATATTTCTGTAGAAAACCACTGCTTTCGTTTCAACTAATTTTGAAAATTATGAAGAATTTAGTTAAATAACCTTATCATTATTAAGCTGGTGGTTTGGCGCATAAATTAACATGAAATTTTGATGGAAGGTTTTAACTGAGATCCCTTCAAAGCTGAAGCTTCTGTCATAAAACCAAGGGTCGTCTCAGGCAGGTTTGCATTAAAAACCTGTGCTGTTCCTGTCATTGTTGTGGTTGTTATGACTGTTGTTAATGTTGTTAGTGCTGCTGTTGTTCTTGTGATTATTTAATCCCAGGTCAGCCCCTATTCCGTAGATCTGTCATCAAAGCCTTTCTAGCCATGACCTTCCTAACCTTACCAATAACTACGTCTACACAGTGTATAATCTGCCCTTCCTTTTCAAAAAGGGTCATTTGTTGATTTCACGAAAACTTTGACTGTTATTTCTAGCAGGTCAAGCGTTCGTGGTTCATGTTCTTGCTTTATATTTTCTTTCCATATTGTGACAGGGCAGCTTATTCCACAATTACTGACCCACATGTCATGTAATAATAGATTGGGAAGAGTTTGTAGCATGGTCCACTGGATTACTTTAATATTTAAACTAGTATTGAAGCCACACCTCCACTTTCTCTTCCACTCACTGACGATCTTCTGGTATTCTAAACACACGCATACAAATATGCATACACACACACACACACACACACATGCAAACTTAAGGAAATAAGAACACTGCATATAGCTGTATGCGTGTGTGTATGTGTTTGTGTGTGCATGCATGTGCATGTGTATGTGTGTGTATGTGAGTGCATAGCAATCTCACTCTCTCTCTCTCTATCCATCCATCCATCCATCCATCCATCCATCTGTCTGTCTGTTTATGTATGTATGTATGTATGTTTGTATCTGTCTGTCTGTCTATCTATCTATCTATCTATCTATCTATCTATCTATCTATCTATCTATCTATCTATCTATCTATCTATCTATCTATTTTTCTCTCTCTCTCTCTCTCTCTATC
>NC_069000.1:22558786-22559375 GCF_001194135.2 Octopus bimaculoides
TATATATATATATATATACATGTATATACATACATATATATGTATGTATATATATATGCACACAACAGACATATATACATACGTACAGTTGTGTTCATACATCCAAACACATACACATACACACATATATACACACATATATACACACACAGTATTTCTTTTAATTATTATCTTCCCCTCCTTCACTACCATCATGTAGGGTTGTAGTAGGAGGAGAGAAGTTATGAGTTTCCTGATTTATTTCATGGATGACTGCATTTGTTGGAAATAATGTCAATTCTAAGAACATTGGAAAATTATCTCATACCAGAATCATCTATAGAATATATATATGTACGCTAATATGTTTAAGTATAAATATATATATAAATACACGCATATATATACATATATTCATATATAAATACGTCTCTTTAAACACACCTGCATGGATAGGTACGTGTGTTTCTGCAAATGAATATGTATGTATATGTGTGTGTATAGAAATATATACATATACATATACACCCATGCTAGCATGGAATGCAGACGTTAAACGACGATGATGATGATGATGATATATATATATATATATATATATATATATATA
>NC_069000.1:22562016-22562983 GCF_001194135.2 Octopus bimaculoides
ATATATATATATATATATATATATATATATATATATACATACATACACACACACATATATATATATATGTTACAGAGTGAACAAAAAGATTTACCTTTATCATTCACACTGTAACGATGAACTGTATTTCATTCTGTTCTCAGAGAATCCTCTTGTAAACACGTTTAAAGAACGCATTTATCATTGCAAGCATTGGCAAAGACATACCTTTAGTTACTATAAATGATTTCTACCATTCTATAAAATTCGACCTTTTACTGTCTTCTTACATTTCACTTCCACTAAATATATCTATTTCCGCACCTTTAATCTTTATTCCTATTCATCTATTGCACTATATTTCTCCACTTTTAATTGTCTGCTAATTTCTTTCTTTCTCCTCTTTCTCTTTCTATAAACTGCCTTTGATGTTATATCTATTAACGGTTTTTTTATAACGTACCAGCGTCCCCTTCAACATATATGGAGTAATCACATTCATTTAAAATGTCTTATTGATGCGTTTTGTTTTATCTATGTTACAAAACCATTTCACCAAGACCTGGAATTTCTCCCTTTATAAGTAGGCTGTTACATCTTCGGTACTTATGTGAATTTTCGCTACCCTGGTAACTATTTATTTATTTTTTCCATGTTATTTGTAAAAACACTGATAAAAAGACACATACATTTATATATATATATATAAATGTATGTGTTGTCAACATTCCTGTCACAGCGTGGGACCTAGAGGACTGCTAAAATGCAAGAAAGTATACTAGTCCCTTAATATTTAATACTTAATATTTAATATTCAATATTCAATATTTCATTTATTCAATAAGACAATCAAAACTTCATTTCATTTTACTGAATATATTATATATTCTATATCCTACATTAATATTATAAGAATATAAATAAAACATAAAAAAACAGACAGATTTGGAATTCCTTTGAATAATATATTCCTCAATACTATCATACA
>NC_069000.1:22563162-22563959 GCF_001194135.2 Octopus bimaculoides
TATATATATATGTATATAGTTCATAGATGAGAATCAAATATTCTCTATAAAGAATACACTTAAGAGGTTTTAAAGATGAGTAGATAGAGAAGTATATGTAAGGATAAGCAAGTTAGGCAGGTCAATATACAAAGTATATTAAATTCATGAAATATGAAAAATGTATGTGTGTTTACATACAAAAAAATGTCTGGCTTACACAGAATAGAAATGATATCAAGAATTAAAGGCGCTGAAGAAAAGTATTACAAAGCCAACTGTTGTTTCTGGGGACTCAGTGGTCCAAAATAATGTTTGTAGATTGATTCCATCATTGGATGAGACAAACCTCCATTATCAAGGTAAGAGGTCTTACATTTCAGGTGTTGACAGAAAAAAATTCAAAGAGGGAAATTTCTTTATATTTTACACACACACACACACACACAATATATATATATATACATAGTATATATACATATATATGTATGTGTGTCTGTATATGAATACATATATATCTATCTATCTAATACCTACATACATATATTTCAGTTTCCTATTACCAATTCCACCAACACAGTTTTGGTTGATCCAGGGATATAGTTGAAGATACTCACTTATGGTGCTACACAGTAGGACTTATATATATATATATGAATCATATTTTGAAGAACCTATAAGAATAGGTGCAAGCGCTAATATTTATAAAACATATGACATATTAATAAAAATCTGTAAATGTACAACCATCCAGATATTTGAGTACCTTATTATTTTTTCCAATATATAATTCCTGTACAACACCTCCAAACCTTCCA
>NC_069000.1:22568616-22570800 GCF_001194135.2 Octopus bimaculoides
ATAATGTGATAACGAAAGGGAGAAATTTTTTCATATTATTCGTAAAATTTTTTTATTTGTTTTATTTTTATATAATTATTTTCATGTTATTTTTATATTTTGTCTTATTTTTATTTACAAAAATGGCAGAAAGAAATGTACCATCACGATCATCATTATCATTACCACCACCACCGCCATAATGGTAATGATGATGACGATGGTGGTGGTGATGGTATTGATGATGACAATGATAATGATTATGATGATGATGACAATGATGATGTTTGTACTAGAAATGGAAGTAGAATAAAAAAATCGTAAATGAAGTGGAAATGAAAGCCAAGATGAAAGAAATTATGCTATAAATAATAAAGTTGGTGCTAACACTTAATGTAGTGTTCCAAACAATTTTAGTTAATCAAAATTACAACCATAATAAAGAGAAATAATCATTAGCTTTAATGGGATTAATTCTGGACAAAAAAGGTAGGGCAGACAACTTTGTAGTTCATATTCTTATCTTTTATCTTTTACTTGTTTCAGTCATTAGACTGTGGCCATGTTGGAGCACTACCTTGAAGGATTTTAAGTCGAATGAATTGATCCCAGTGCTTATTTCTTTTTATTAAAGCCTGGTACTTATTCTATCAGTGTCTTTTGCTGAACTGCTTAATCACAGAGATGTAAACACACCAACACCGGTTGTCAAGCTCTGGTGGGGTAGAAACATAAACACAAAGACACACACACACACACACACACACACACACACACACACACACACACATCTACATATATATTTATAACATAACAAGCTTCTTTCAGTATCCATCTTCCAAAACTTAGAAGACTTTGCTCGGCCTAAGAAGTGACTTGCCCAAGTTTCCATACAGTGGGACTGAACCTGGACACATGTAGTTGGGAAGCAAACTTCTTACCTAACAGTAACCCCTGCACCTATAAAAATGATCACAGAGTAAGTGACACCCTCCCATTTCTGTTTTTAGTTTCTCCTCACAGACATAATAAAAATAAGTGGTATAAATGCATATAGCCTGAAGACTGCACATAAGCAGAGGCACTTACTCAATGACCTCAAGTCATTAAACTGGCTGCAGGACGAGAGATAGGTTCATGATCCTTCTGGCTAACACGATATTCAAAAACCTAGATGATAAGTATTTGTTAGTATTAGCAAACGATTGGAATGGCATCTTGAATGCATACAGTGATTGTCTGAAAATCGACATTACAAAGGTTGGATGTAAAAGACTAGCAAACCTAATTAGGTGAATCCTGTTAGACTGATATTGCTAGGATTTATCTAATGTATCAATCCAGCATTGGTAACACTACAGCAGGTCACTCAGACCATACTTTGGTTTATTTCAGGTTAGCATAACAGGTATAGAGTTAATTTTTCACAGTTTTGGCCATGTTCTCAACAGTTTCTTTAAGTTCCACTTTGAGTGATAAGTAAGAATAGAGAGCGAGGCACTGCACCTCAGTGTATTTTATAAAAGGTGGGTAAGAGTGACAAGGCTGTTGAGTTTAACCAGGTCTTTTCTGGTTGTGAGACTGTAGGGTGGAAGCAAAAACTGAGGAAGGGCAAATCAATCCAGAACTTTGTGTGGGTTTTCCCCCACCATATGGGATCCTTCTTGTTGATATTTTATAGCTACATATCGTTTTGTTGATTTTTACCTTGTTTTTACTTGTGGTAAACATCTCTTGTGTTGTTTCCAATTGTTTGTCCACAATCTTTTTGGAATTGTGACCAATAAAAGAAATTATTCTTACTATTAGCGACATTTTGTCCCATCCTTGTTCTGGGTTCAAATTCTGCCAAATTTGATTTTGTTTTTCATCCTTTTGGGGTTGATAAAAAAAGGACCAGTTGAGCTCTGGGGTTAATGTAATCAACTTTCCCCTTCCTCAAAATTTCTGGCTTTGTGCCTATGGTAGAAAGGATTATTATTATTATTATTATTATTATTATTATTATTATTTTATGTTTGACTTTTGTTTTGCATTTGTACAAATTGGATCCAAGTCTCACCCAGAGACCTCAAGAGACAACAAGTTAGAAGTTCATGTAGGTGTTATGCCTAGGGTACCATATATTTGGATTTGTACAGTTTTGTTCTAGTGAATGTTTAAGAAACCATAAGAAAATTATGTGTTTGTTTTAAAATTTGAGAT
>NC_069000.1:22572035-22572520 GCF_001194135.2 Octopus bimaculoides
AGTCCTCAGAGTTTTTACTTTCATATTTTAAGACAAGTTTTAGCATCCAGTCCTCAGAGTTATTATTATTATTATTATTATTATTATTATTATTATTATTATTATTACTGAGTGAGAGAGCAGTGCATGCCATTAAAGTGACACTGGGGTAAAATTTATGAAGCCCAGTATATCTGTCATGACCACCCGTCTGACAAGGGTACACCAGGTACAATTATTATCATTATTATTATTATCATCATTATTATAAAGGTGGTGAGCTGGCCGAATCGTTAGCACACTGGATGAAATGCTTCGCAGTATTTTGTCTGTCGCTGTGTTCTGAGTTCAAATTTCACCAAAGTCGACTTTGCCTTTCATCCTTTTGGGATCAATTAAATAAGTACCAGTTATGCAGAGGTCGATGTAATCGATTAAATCCCTTACCCTAAATTTGAGACCTTGTGCTTCCAGTAGAACAGATTATCATTATTATTATTATTATT
>NC_069000.1:22572815-22574050 GCF_001194135.2 Octopus bimaculoides
ACCACCACCACCATCAGCCTCACCACCAGTTTTGTAATTTGACCTTGTAATAATGCCCCTCAACCGTCACCCTTGTAGCAATAAATGAAATCATTATTAACAGAAATCATTATTATTAGGATTTTCTTCCCTTTAGAATTTTTTTTTTGTTTTACAGCTTTATTTTATATGTCTTGTTTTATGATGAATTCAATGTCTTGCATTTTTTTTTTTTTTAAACATTCCATCATTTTGTTGTTGCTGTTCCTTAGAAATAAATTAAATATTCTTTGTATTACATTTCACTATTTTTTGAGGAATCAATTTGTATGTTATCAACTTTTTTATTATATATTTATTTACTTAACAATATTTTAGTTTGATATATATTTTTGTATTTTTCTAAAAATTACAGGAATGTTCATCATTGTTTTTGATTGTTTTTCAAACAATTTGAATATCTACTTTTTTCATTCTTCTTCTTCTTCTTCTTCTTCTTCTTCTTCTTCTTATTATTATTATTTCATATTTGAAAGAAAGAACAAAATAATAAGACATTATGCCATCTTGAAGAATTTAATGGAATGTCTCCACAAATATGGTTTTCTTATCTCAAAAAATTAAAAAAATTCAGTGTCACTTTTATTTTTAATTTTATTCAATATATCATAAAAATGAAAAAAATGAAAAATAAGATGTCAGCCAATTTTTCTCGCATTTTATTTTATTTTTAATGGTGGTTGTGAAGTCAAAGTGTTGTGTTTAGTGATTGTGCTACACTTCTATGAGTGAGGCACTGAAAAACTCATCTTAGTCCAGTTTGCCTGTCTGATGAACAGGAACCATTCCCATGTCATTTATGGATAGATGATAAGCAATAGGAAGAGAATAACTAGCTGGTGTTATATTCATATATATATATATACACGTGTATTTGTGATTCAATGTGTGTTTGTAGGTATATATATGTATACATACACACATGCAAATGTATATTCTTTTATTCTTTTACTTGTTTCAGTCATTTGACTGTAGCTATGCCAGAGCACTGCCTTTAGTCGAACAAATTGACCCCAGAACTTATTCTTTGTAAGCCTAGTACTTACTTATTCTATCGGTCTCTTTTGCTGAACCACTAAGGTACGGAGACATAAACACAAGAACATTGGTTGTCAAGCGATAGTGGGGTGATAAACAGACACATAAATGCATACATCATCATCATCATCATCATCGTTTAACGTCCGCTTTCCATG
>NC_069000.1:22574150-22574721 GCF_001194135.2 Octopus bimaculoides
ACACAGTGCATGATAATGGATCTTTGTTATTACTGGTACAGTGGGCTTCTACACAATTTCTGATTACCTAACTTTACTTACAAAGCTTCAGGTAACCTAAAAACAACCTGAGTGGAAAGCTAACTTCTTAATCACAAAGCTATGCCTACTTCTTACGTTTCAATAATAGTGATCCCATCACTACCATTTCTAGTCTTCCAGCTTGTCCTACTCATCCTTATATAATGTTGGGTAGCTTTGTATCTCTATGGCAAAACACCTGGGTTTGTCTTTTTCCTTTTATTGCAAGTTATTTGGCAACTTCACTAGTGCTGGTGCCACATAAAAAGCACCCACTAAGTACACGCTTGGTGTAGAAACCATGGAGCTTGGTGTGGCCCTGTGGCTTGCCAGATCCTATCAAACCAACCAGCTTATGACAGCATGGAAAACGGATGTTAATTTTTGTTAGTGTTGATGGTGGTGGTGATGATGATGATGATGATGATGATGCTGTGCAGAAATTAATCAAGATATTTACAGTATACACCCACCATCACCATCCTTAACCACCACCACCACCACCACCACC
>NC_069000.1:22581282-22582824 GCF_001194135.2 Octopus bimaculoides
ATCAGAATTTGTGAGGACACCAAGGGACTTGCAAGACAAAGTAAAGAAAGGAAAAAAGAAAAGGAAAAGGCAAAGGCCCACTTCAACTGAGTGGGAGAGTATCTAACAGAGGGAGGAGGTGGCTTTATGCCAGGTGTTACAGGCTAAAATATTTTAGGCCAAGCACAGGTGTCTTACCAACAAATACACAAATGCATAAATATTGATTTCAAATTTTGGCACAAGGCCTGCAGTTTCAGGAGGGGGGGGTAAGTCAAATCACATTGGCCCCAGTATTCAACCGGTACTTATTTTATCAAACCTGAAAGGATAAAACACAAAGTCGACCTCAGTGGAATTTGAACTCAGAACATAAAGACAGGTGAAATGCCACTAAGCATTTTGCCGAGCATGCTAATGATTCTGCCAGTTCACTCCCTTACAAATTACATAAATATTCGTGGAGGCGCAATGGCCCAGTGGTTAGGGCAGCGGACTCGCGACTGTAGGATCGAGGTTTTGATTCCCAGACCGAGCCTTGTGAGTGTTTATTGAGCGAAAACACCTAAAGCTCCACAAGGCTCCGGCAGGGGATGGTGGTGAACCCTGCTGTACTCTTTCACCACAACTTTCTCTCACTCTTTCTTCCTGTTTCTCTTGTTCTTGTATTTCAAAGGGCCAACCTTGTTACACTCTGTGTAATGCTGGATCTCCCCGAGAACTACGTTAAGGGTACACGTGTCTGTGGAGTGCTCAGCCACTTGCACATTAATTTCACGAGCAGGCTGTTCCGTTGATCGGATCAACTGGAGCCCTTGTCGTCGTAACCGACGGAGTACCAGCCAACATAGATATTCATTTCAAATTTTGGCACAAGGCCAGCAATTTTGGTACTTATTTAGTGCTCAACTGGTATTTATTTCATCACCTCCAAAATGATAAAAGCTAAAGTTGACTTTGGTGGAATTTGAACTTTACCTTTCATCCTTGCAGGGTTGATAAAATGAGAACCAGTTGAATGCTAGGGTTAATGTAATCGACATGGTTAATACAGCTTCCATCACCACAAATACCACCACAACTAGCACCGCCATTGGCAACACTACGAATGACATAAATAACACTGTTACCACTACTACAAACACTGCAATGAACACTATCAGTGCTACCACCACCACCACCACCACCACCACTACAAACACTGCAATCAACATCATTACCAATACCTCTAACCAATGCCAACACCACCACTACTGTCTACACCACCACCACTACTGTTTACACCACAACCACCATCTATACTATCACTACCATCAACACCACCAACAATAGAACCACCACCACCACCAAAATCATCTACTTTGTCAACAACACCACGACCATCACGACCTCCTACAACCTACCACCACCACCACCACAAGAACAACAACAACACCACGACCATCACCACCTCCTATATCCTACCACCACCACCACTACCACCACTACCACCACCACCATCACAACAACAACAACAATTATCATCACCAACATCACCACCATCACATCAGCATCACCACCACC
>NC_069000.1:22583114-22588776 GCF_001194135.2 Octopus bimaculoides
ACCACCACCACCACTATCACCACCGCCAGTACCACAAAACTAAGCATTCCCATTTCATTTGAAATATTCTTATGTGTGAAATATTAAATTCTAAGGGAGACATGTCCCCTATAATTTAGAGTGAAATGGGGACAGCAAATAAATTAATTTCTAAGGAGGATAAATGCACTATGCTGCAGATAATGATGCATACCATTGTATTGCATTGCATGTGGTGTTTACTGTGCATGCGTAATATTAGTGTGCGTTTATATGTATATATGTGTGTGAACTTGTGTTCCTACATATGTATTTGTGTATGCATTGATTTGTATATGTGTGTGTATATGTGTGTGTGTGTGAGTGTGTGTGTATGTGTGCATGTGTGTGTGCTTGTGTGTGCATGTGGACTTGTGAGCATACATATGTATTTGTGTATGCATTAATTTGTATATGTGAGTGTATTTGCACGTGTGTGTGGACTTGTGTGAGTGTGTGTGTATGTGCGTGTGTGGACTTGTGTGTATGCATATATATTTGTGTATGCATTAATTTGTATATGTAAGTATATGGGTGTGTGTGTGTGTGTGTGTGCATGTGTGTGTGTGTGTGGGGGGGGGCTTGTGTGCATATATATGTATTTGTGTATGCATTAATTTGTGCATGTGAGTGTGTTTGCATGTGTATGTGTGTGTGTCTAATTTGCGTAAGTGTATATCTGTGTGTGCTCGTGTGTCTGTATCCCTGAGTGTATGTGTGTATCAGTGAGTGTATGTGTGTGCATGTATTTGTGTGTTTGTGAATGGGCATTTGTATTTTTGTGTGTCTTGTGGTGTGTGTGTGCATGCGTGTGCATGAGTGTCTGTATGTGTGTGTATGTGTGTTACCATCATCATCATCATCATCATCATTCTCATCATCACCCTGTTCATTTAACATCCATGTTTCCATGCTTACATAAGACATGGAATTTGCTGACACAGATTTTCTACGGCCAGATGCCCTTCCCGTCACCAACCCTTGTTGCCTGTTTCCAGGTAAGACTATGTTTCCCTATGGTCAGACATGTTTTTTTTTTACCGAAGACTGGAAATGCACAACCTTGCTTGAATGTTGATGCTCATGTGTATGTGTATGTGTGTGTTTGTAGATGTGTATATCACCATCATCATCCTCCTCATCATCATCATCATCATCATTGTCATCATCATCATCATCATTGTCATCCTCATCCTCATCATCACTGCCGCCACCACCAGCACCAGCATTGTAGGGTAATTGTGAGAAGCCTGATATGGCCAATTCGCACATTAAACAGATAGAATATTTGGGCAGGATATAGTCAGTTTAAATGCTAAGGAGTTAAGACAGTGAACTCGCAGGATTGTTAGCAAAAACGCGTGGTGGTATGTCACCTGTCTTTATGTTCTGAGTTCAAATTCTACCAAGGTTGGCTTTAATTTTCATCCCTTTAGGGGTCGATAAAACAAGTGCCAGTTGAGCACTGGAATTGATGTAATTGACTTAACCCAGGTTCCTCGAATTTGCTGGCCTTGTGCCAAAATTTGGAACCAATATCAAATTAAAGTATAAACATGTTTAAATAAAAGAAGTAAAAGAAAAAAGTTGATGGATGGGTTTAAGGTGAGCAAAAGAATGATGAGAGAATATGAAGAGGAGAAGGAGGAGGGGAAGGAGGAGCAGTAAGAGGAGGATTTGAAATGAATGAAAGAAAAGAAGCCCAAGAAGTACAAGATCAAGAAGAAGAAGAAAGACAAGAAGACTATGAAGAAAAAGTGTTTTAAGGGTAGATTGGGAAGAAGTGGAAGAAAAAAAAGGAAGAATAAAAGAATGATTAAAAATTGTTAAAGAAACCAGTAACAACAACAACAACAACAACAGCAGTAATCATAACAACAACAACAATAATTTTCATAAACAGACGAAAAATTTAATAAAAAAGGAAAAACTTTTACGAAGATTGCTGAAAACAAAACAAAACAAACCTAAAATTAAAATAAAAATGAAAAAAAATGTAACAGACAAACAAAGAAATAATAGGAGGAAATAACTAAGAGGAATTTCTGTAAGGAAATTAAATCTGCTCCCCACCAAAATGGTTACAATTCCTGGAATGGAATGAAGAATTTTTCAGTGGCATTTATTGCTTTTTATATAAATGTCTTCAAACTTGTGTTTCTTGTTTTAAACATCTACAAATATGCAATTTTTCTTCTATTTTCATTTTCAGTTCTTCTTTCTGTTACATCTCTTTTAAAATTACTACCATTATACATATTTATTGATGTCCTCCTGTTAATTTTTTGTTGTTGTTGCTAGGCATTTTTATAATTTTTCTTATTTCCTATGTTTCTGTTATTTTTTATTATTGTTGTATAACTCCCAGGTTGGCACTGATCCCTAAGACCCATTGATCAAAGCATTCCTTTCCTAATTGCCCTGCTTTTTGTGTCTTATTTTCAGACAGTGCACTGTATTATTCAACATCATCCTTTTTTTAACAGCAGTAGATTATAATTTGAGGAAAATTTGGTTGTTATATCTTGCAGGGTGAGTAGCCGCATAAACAAACTCAATTCAGTTTGGCATCTTTGGTTGGTTCATTCTATTATATCATTTGTTTAAACAGAAATGGTGACCAACCATTCTCTTAATTTATCTGTTTAGGAAATGTATATGTAATGTTGTTTTTTGTTCGTTCTTGAGCCATGCTTGGCTCATAAGGGCCAATTTCCTGGTTTCATTGGCACATGGATGGGATGCTGGTCCATCACAGGTGAGCTGCTAGATGCAGGAAGAAAGAGTGAGAGACAGTTGTGGTGAAAGAGTCAGCAGAGGTTCGCCATTACCTTCTGCCGGAGCCGCGTGGAGCTTTAGGTGTTTTGCTTGTAAGCACACACATTGCCCGGTCTGAGATTCGAACCTGCAGTCCGTCAACTGTGAATCCGCTGCTCTAACCACTAGGCCACATGCCTCCACATATGTAATATTGGTATTCAGTTTATTTTACTATTTTGTGTAATTAGACAATATATTATGAGGATTAGCTGAGCGGAAAAATAAAAGCAGCTTGCATATTTTGTTGTATGTTTTGTTGCATCCCTCTGTGTTCTAAGTTTGTATCTGGTCAACATCAACATTATCGTTTCTTCTTCCACAGTCAGTAGCATATGGGGGCTGGCATAGCTGTTGGGTTCAGAAGCTTGCTTCGTAACCATGTAGCTTGAGGGTCCGTCCTACTGTGCAGCACCTTGAGATAGTGTCTTCTACTATAGCTCTGGGCCAGCCAATGCTTTGTGGATGAATTTTGCAAATGGAAACTGTGTGAAAGCCTGTAGTATACACGCACGCACACACACACACACACACACACACACACACACACACACACACATGCACGCATGCGTGCACACACACACACACACACGCACACACTCCTATTACCCATTAAGCAAAATAAGCATGTGTTTAGGGCATTAAAGGGAATGGAAGCACCATAGAAATGGTAAATGTTTTACAGCACAAAAGAGATCACTCTAAACTTGTTAAAATGATAATTGAAGGGGTTTTTATAATGATTGGAAATATAATTTTGAAGTGTTTATGGTGTCATAGTGAGGATCTGATCAAAGACTTTTTGTAATTAAAAAAGAGTGGGAGAAAACTTTTCAAATATGAATAACACGAAAGTATATAGAAATAAACATTATTTTCCATCTTACTGTTAGTTTTATTTCATTCTGAAAAAATTAAATTTTATTTTATGGTTTATTATCGTTTCTTTAAACCTAATTCAGTACATTAGTTATGGTCATTGATACCACAAAACTTGTTACAATCCAACATAGATCCTGAAGGTTACTAATGAGTGTTACATAATCTCTGAAGATTTGACAAGGTAATCTCCTTATAAGTGTTTTTTTTTGTATTACAAATACTTTTCATTGTTAATGAAATACATGTAAGATGATGTAACTAACTAACAGACACCCCTACTTTGTTTTGTTTCTTCTATATGTACTCTACGATCTATCTTTTGCTGAACTGCTAAGTTACAGAGACATAAACACACAAACACCGGTTTTCAAGCAGTGGTGGGAGACAAATACAAAGGCAAAGACACACACATATAGACTGTACATACATACATACGTATATATATATATATATATATATATATATATATATATACATATACATACCATGGGCTTCTTTCAGTTTCCGTCTACCAAATCCACTCACAAAGTTTTGGTCAGTCCAAGGCTATAGTAGAAGACACTTGCTCAAGGTGCCATGCAGTGGGATCAAACCAAGAACCATGTGGTTGGGAAGCAAGCTTCTAACTACACAGCCATATGTGTGTGTGTATATATATATAAAAAGAGAGAGAGAGAGGTTATGAGAGGTAATAGTGTCAATAAGACCCAAATGCGTCAAGTAAAGCTGAGTAAGTGCTATGGATAGACCATAGTTAAGCTCCAGGTTCAGTGATTATGCAAATAAGGTGTCCAACGTAGGTCATATATCAGCATGTGTATATATAAACATTTTTTTCTTCTTGTTTTTTTTCTCGTTCCGAAAAAAAAATTATTATATATATATATATATGTACATACAATGGGCTTCTTTAAGTTCCTTACTACCAAATCCACTCACATGGTTTTGGTAAGCTCAATGCTATAGTAGAAGACACCTAAGGTGCCACACTGGGATTGAACCCGGAACCATTTGGTTGGGAAGCAAGCATCTTATTTCTTTACTGCCCACAAGTGGCTAAACATTGAAGGGACAAACAAGGATAGACAAAGGCATTAAGTCGATTACATAGACCCCAGTACACAACTGGTACTTAATTTATCGACCCCGAAAGGATGAAAGGCAAAGTCGACCTTGACGGAATTTGAACTCAGAACGTAGCGGCAGATGAAATACAGCATCTTATCACACAGCTGCCCCTGCTCCTATAGTGCAATGCTTAAAACACCTAGGTTTCCCAAGTGGCCACATATCTAAGTATTAACTTGACTTGACATTGCTTAACTACAGCGATATGGAGAAGAACTGGTGCATTCAATGTTTCTTGAAAGATGTATAAGAATATGCATAGGGTTCTAAATACTGGTTATTTATCATGCAATTTAAATTTAAATCACACACACACACACACACACACATGCACACATACGTGAGTGCGTATATATTATGGACTAATTATTATTATTTATTATGTATTATTTATGATTTATTTAGCATTTTTCAATTAATTTAAAAAAGAATTTAATTTATATTTATTATAATTTTTTCAAAGTTTATTTTTATTATTAATTTTATTTCAATTATTCCTTTTCTTTGTTTATAGTCTTCTTTTATTTATCCTTTATTTTTTTCTTAGCTATGTTTAAGTGTGTGTATGCGTGTGTGTGTGTCTGTGCTTGTGTGTGTGTGTGTGTGTGTGTGTGTGTGTATGTGTGCTTTAGCTTAATTTTAATATTTTTTTGCCACCTTTCTATCCCATGCAAGATAAATAAATAAATAAATGAATAGAAATACAGAAAAATAATTATTTCCTTTTAAAATATATTTTTGGAACTTTTATTTTTATATTTTGTAAATAAATTTATTGATTTATATTTTATTATATTTGCTTTAAATAAAACATTAA
>NC_069000.1:22589174-22591672 GCF_001194135.2 Octopus bimaculoides
GCCATCGTTCCCAGCATCACCACAACCACTGCCACTGCCACTGTCCCCACCAACAAACAAACAAACCAAAACAGCAAACCCTATCCCATCATGCCTCCATTCGATGTTACACAACACCGCCATCGTTCCCAGCATCACCACAACCACTGCCACTGCCACTGTCCCCACCATTACCACTGCTGCCACCATCACTACCACTACCACTGCCACTGCTACCACCACCACCACCACCACCACCCTCTAACCATTGCTCCATTTGTTCACACATCCAGCATATCAAACATCTGTTCATCCATGAATTTTATCTGGTGGTCTGTCAGCCATTTCCTATACATCTGTCTGTCTGTCTGAATGTCTGTCTGTTGATTGTTGGTTTCTTTTTTTATTTATGCCTATCGGTCTAACCATCCGACCATTTATCAGTTGGTCTGTCCTCTAAAAAAAAAAAAATATGGGTAGGAAGGAGAATTTCCAGGAGTATGTATTCAGGGTAAAAAGTTTAAGATTTAAGTGAAGGGCATTAGACAAAGCAGCAAAACAAGCAGAGAAAAATGAAAATACATTCTGGTGGTGGGCCTTGAGTGTAACTGATATGCAATTTGCTAGTTCAGAACAGAAGCTGTTGTAGCAGTGCAAGATGTACAGAGAGTAAACAATATATCTATTATGTAGTTCTTATTACTTAAGCGAAGGCATGCAGCTTAGTGGTTAGGGTGTTTGGCTCGTGTTCGTAAGATTGTGAGTTCAATTCTCAGTTGTACATTGTGTCCTTCAGCAAGACACTTTATTTCATTTATCGTTGCTCCTGTCCACTTAGCTGGCAAAAATGAGTAGTACCTGTAATTCAAAGGGCCAGCCTTGTCGCACTCTGTGTCACACCGAATCTCCCTGGGAAGGGTACATGTGTCTGTGGAGTACTCAGCCACTTGTACGTTAATTTCATGAGCAGGCTGATCTGTTGATCAGATCAACTGGAACCCTCATCATCATAACCAACGGAGTGCCATTACTCACATATGCTATTCACTCCCTATGGAGCAGGTCCTTATGTTTTCCCAAGGGAAGGCTTTACTCTTCTAACTTTTGTTGGTTTTGAATTGTCATCAATGCTTCTGTAGCCTTGCTTTTTCTGATCAAACCCATTTTTACTTCGGCTTGTGCCACATAAAAAGCATTCATCCCAGTGTTGGGGCCAGATAAAAAGCACTTGTGCTGGTACCACATATAAAACACTGGTGCTAGTGCCACTTAAGAAGCACCCAGTACACTTTGTAAAGTGGTCGGCATAAAGAAGGGTATCCAGCTGCAGAAACCATGCCTAACAAGTTCTGGGGAGGAGTAAAATGATTACTTTGACCCCAGTCTCAAATAGTATTTATTTTATCAACTCTGAAAGGACTGAAAGTAAAGTTGACTTCAGCAAAATTTGAACTCAGAACGTAAACACAGATGAGAGATGTAGTGAAGTATTTAGCCCAATGTGGTAATGATTCTGCCGGCTTGCTGCCTTAGTCACAGGTAATATTGCCATTTACAGATATTTAAACTGGGCAGGTGTGGTTTGTTGTTTATTATTACATTAAAAAAGTGTAAAGAGGGAGGGTGATACTGTGTGCCATTGATTGATGATTAAGTTTTTTGAACGCTGGTTTCAAATTTTGGCACAAGGTCAGCAAATTCAGGAGAGAAGGGAAGTCAATTACATTGACCCCAGTGCTCAACTGGTACTTTTGTTTTTGACTCCAGAAGGATGAAAGGCAAAGTCACTCTTGGTGGAATTTGAACTCAGAACATGAAGATGGACAAAATGTCACTAAAAATTTTGCCCTGCATACTAACAATTCTTATTTCTTTCTTGCCCACAAGGGGCTAAACATAGAGGGGACAAACAAGAACGGACAAAGGGATTAATTCGATTACATCGACCCCAGTACACAACTGGTACTTAATTTATCGACCCCGAAAGGATGAAAGGCTAAGTCGACCTCAGCAGAATTTGAACTCAAAACGTAGCAGCAGACGAAATACCACTAAGCATTTCGCCCGACGTGCTAACAATTCTGCCAGCTCGCTGCCTTAAGTTTTCTAACATTAAACATCAAACTCATTCGCACATAACCTGTTACAGTTGCTATGATGATGGCTCATGGGGCTTCCTAAGTATGAGCTACTAGAGAATTATCATTAGGCATACTGTAGCTCAATGATCTGCTCAGATACGATGAACTTGGTGATTGCTTACTGCTTTCTAATGCTGAGGTGGCCATCAAGTCAAAACTTAATTGTGGTTCATTCCCCTGCTGCCAACCTCTTACTCCTTGTCATTCTCCTGTATAAGAATGTGGTTACACAGTTGAAGAATATATTAAACTGTACAGGAGTCGGTACAGAGCCTTGCCTAACTCCTCTTTTTACAATAAAGTTCTCATATTACTGTCCTTCAACAATAAATAGACCTTTATTTCTTGGAAATTTTGATTGAAATTCACAACACACAC
>NC_069000.1:22591682-22594876 GCF_001194135.2 Octopus bimaculoides
ACACACACACACACACACACACACACACTTTAATCAATTCCTCATTTGGTTCCCATATATTCATATTTCAAAAGGGAAGTAAGTTTTTTTTACATGAAATGTCCCATAAGTTTGTCACCACTTTACATTATGTTGATGTTTAAATGTTGTTTTACACATAGGACATCTGGTACGCTAAGACCACAACATCAAATTCCAATAATCCAGCAAACCAATATTCCTATATTCCAATAATCCAATATTCAAATATTCTGTTTTCATTCATAAGAATTGACACTGACCATCTGCTACTGAATACAGATAACCACATTGGTACAGCTTGGCTGCTGATGTTGTTGCTATTGTTGTTGTTGTTTGGTCGTTGCTGTTGTTATTGTTTGGTTGTTGTTGTTGTTGTTGTTGGTGTTGTTACATCTTTTTATGTATGGCTACTACACTTGTAGCTTCTTTCACAATTGCTATTGCTGTTTTTGATGTGGCTGTTGTTGTTGTTGTTCATATTACTGTTTGTGCTTTTGTTGTTGTTGTTGCTGTAAACATTATTGTTTTTGTTGTTGCTGTTGTTATTGTGGGTGTTGTTATTGCTGTTGCTGTTGTTATTGTCGTTATTATTGTTATTGTTGTTGTTGTTGTTGTTGTTGTTACTGTTGTTGTGGTTATTGTTGTTATTGCTGTCGTCACTGCTGATACTGTTGTTGTTGATTCTGTAGTTGTTATCATGGTTGCTATGAAGGTGGCAAGCTTCAGAATTATTGGCACACCAGGCTAAAATGCTTAGCGGCAGCTTATCCATTCTTATGTTCTGAATTCAAATTCTGCTGAGGTTACCCTTGCCTTTCATCCTTTCAAGGTCCATAAAATAAACACCAATCAATTACTAGAAGACCCCTTTCGGAATCGAACTCACTACCTCAGGATTGTGAGCCTGATACTCTAACAAATGAGCCATGCACCTTCGCATATATATTAACTCTACTGATATCAATGCTAAGGAACCTGGTAAACAGTTATGCCCGAGGGCCCTTAATACTCTCAGTTCACCCCTGCTAACACTCCTTGTGAATATGTGCCCTCAGCCAGGTGAACCTGTTCCATCCATTGGGACCAAGTTACCCTGGCTGCTGGTATAAAACAAAATTCATCTGTAAACTACACTACCATGTATACACATGCCCATAGCCAGATGAAGCTCTCCAAAACAAGCTGACTAAATTGCCCCTGGCTACAGATGTAACACAGCAGCAGTGGTAATCCATGGCTCACTAATGTTATGATTATTGTTACTGTTGTAATTATTTAGCTTTGAGTAAGTGTTGATTGAGGAAACGTCTAAATCGAAGTCATTCTAGATATGACTGTCCTGTTTGAAACCTGACAAAGAATATCCAAAACTGCATAATCTATTTTGTCCTTCATATTTTAGGGGAAGAAGGACTGATTGATTTGGAGCTTTTGGTGGCTATTTCTAACATCTCACAAGACCATGTAGTATAGGTAGTAGTAGTAGTAGTAGTAGTAAAGGTAATATCAATAGCAGTAGCATCAGCAGCAGCAGTGGCAGTATTATTATTATTATTATTATTATTATTATTATTATTATTATTATTATTATTATCATCATTTATTATTATCATTCATTAGTAGTAGTAGTAGTAGTAGTAAAAAAAGGGTAAAGTCCCCTTTGGACATGAATGACCATGTGACTGCACTTAGAATGTTCCCTTCCGAGGCATAAGTTTTGGCAAGGTTGTTTTATGGAAGGTCAGCGGTTACCCATACATACCAGCCTCCCCTCTCCACGCCAAAGATGTTATCCAAGGGAAAGGCAAAGGGGCTGATACAGCTTGGCACCAGTGACATCACAACTCATTTCCTACAGCTGAGTGAACTGGAGCAACGTGAAATGAAGTGTCTTGCTGAAGAAGAGCACCACACACAACCTGGTCCAGGAATGAAACTCACCACCTCATGATTATGAACCTGATGTTCTAATCACTGAGCCATGCATCTTCACAGAAGTAGCAGTAGTAGTATTGGTGGTGGTGGTGGTGATAGTAGTAGTAGTGGTAGTAGTGGTGGTAGTAAAAGCAGCAGCAGCATTGTTGATTTACTATTTCTACACCTTTTATTGTTGTTGTTTCACTCCGAGTATATTCTAATAATGCAGGCCCCTTTTATCAAAGTTATTCCAGACATGACCATCCTGTCTTCATTTATTTTTTTAAATTCAAAAATAGCATATCATTATCCTATGTTTTCATACTTTTCTTTTAAGGTGACAGGATGCGATACAATTGCAAATCTGACTGCTTTGCCAGAGAGAAGTCAAACAACCTCATAGATCCACCCTAATTAACTCATATAATAATTATTCTCTTATAATTACTAACAGCTGCCTTCGATACTATTTAAAATGTTATTATTATTATTGTTGTTGTTGATGTAATATATATAGCTGATCTGATTATTACCTTGTTATTGCTAATGTTACTGCACACCTCCTCCACAGTACCTTGAACCCACATCCCCAACTACTTACACTGCTATTTATCTCCAAATATGACATCCTGTCAGTTACCTGTGATTTAAAATTTCCTAAAATGTCCACCGGAAATACAGCCATTGGTTATTGCTTAAAAGGCCAGAAGAATGGTGCTGTTTGAGAGGCCAGCTGTTTTATCTTCTATCACTGTATGAACGCAAGAGAATGTGGGTTCAGCAGTATGGCTGTATGATGGTATGGCAGTATGACAGTATGGCAGTAAGTCTTTTAATGTTTTATGGGAATTCACAGCTACTTTAATGATCAGTGATATTCTAAGGTTTAAGATTTCTTTTCATTCTATTGCCAAATATTACACCACATATGCAATCATCATCATCATCATCATCATCATCATCGTTTAACGTCCGCTTTCCATGCTAGCATGGGTTGGACGATTTGACTGAGGACTGGTGAAACCGGATGGCAACACCAGGCTCCAGTCTAATTTGGCAGAGTTTCTACAGCTGGATGCCCTTCCTAACGCCAACCACTCAGAGAGTGTAGTGGGTGCTTTTACGTGTCACCCGCACGAAAACGGCCACGCTCGAAATGGTGTCTTTTATGTGCCACCCGCACAAGCCAGTCCAGGGGCACTGGCAACGATCTCGCTCGAAAATCCTACGGGAGCCAGTCAGGCGGTACTGGCAAC
>NC_069000.1:22597994-22598430 GCF_001194135.2 Octopus bimaculoides
CGACATGACCGTTGAAGTCTCCAGCCACAAAGAGAAGGTCCCTGTCACTCGTCGACGAGGTAGTTTGCAAGAGGGTGTCATAGAATTGGTCTTTCAGACCATCTGGTAGCCCCGGTTGAGGTGCATAGGCTGAGATGACAGTAGCTAATCTATGATGAAGCACTAGTCTGATCTTAAGTACTCTGTCACTTACTCTAACAACCTCAATTACCTTATCATGCACATACATTTACACATACATAGCACTCTCTTTTATGTGTGTGTGTGTGTGTTTGTGTGTGTGTGTGTGTGTGTGTGTGTATTATGAGCGTGATCATTATCATTATCATTTAACGTCTGTTTTCCATGCTGGCATGGGTTGGCTGGATTGACCAGAGCTGACAAGCAGAAGAGCTACACCAGGTTCCACTTTGATTTGGCTTGATTTCTATGGCTG
>NC_069000.1:22598492-22601264 GCF_001194135.2 Octopus bimaculoides
ACACACACACACACACACACACACACACACACACACACACACACACACACACACACACACACACACACACACACACACATATACATATATACATTTAAAAATTTTTTGCTATTTAAGCAACCAGTAAAATATACATTTTTCAGTTTGAAAACGGCTATTTGAACCTTGAAACTCATAAACAGAGTCATTCACTGTAAACATTATTATTAAAATAAAAATTATCCCCACTAAAAGCCATCATCATCATCATCATCATCATCATCATCATCATCATCAGATAACGTCTGCTTTCCATGCTGGCATGGGTTGGACGATTTGACAGAGGACTGGTGAACCAGATGGCTGCACCAGGCTCCAATCTGATCTGGCAGAGTTTCTACAGCTGGATGCCCTTCCTAACGCCAACCACTCCGAGAGTGTACTGGGTGCTTTTATGTGCCACTGGCATGATGGCCAGTCAGGTGGTACTGGCAACACCCACGCTCAAATTGTGTTTTTTACGTGCCATCAGCAGCACTGGCAACGACCTCGCTCGAATGTTTTTTCATGCCACCACTAAAAGCCATCTCTACTCATTTTTCAAATATAATACTGATGATGATGATGATGATGGCGACGACGATGACGACTAAGACAATGATGTTGATGATGATGATGAGGATAACAACAACAATGATGAAAATGATGATGATGATGATGATGATGATGATGATGACAATGACAACAACAACTATGATGACAACAGCGACAATGATGATGACGACGATGATGATGATGATTTATGATGAACACATTTTTGTTCAATATGTTCATGGATTTTCTAAAGCTTTAAATTATTTCTTTAAAAATCTGCTGTGAACCATTTGAGAACCACTGGTCTTTTATACCCTCACACTTGACAGTCTACACAAGAACAAAGTCTTGTATTGCTTTTTAACAAATTGGGTTATTAGTTTCCTCTTAGTTCATTGCAAAGCAAACTTCAAACAAATTTCATATTCTATATGCGAGAGATATAAAAGTAAGAATTAGATTTGACAATATGATTGTAAGAATAAAAGAATACAAAGCATAAAAAAGGACAGTCATGGCTGTGTGGTAAGAAGCTTGCTTTCCAACCACATGGTTCAGGTTCAGTCCCCCTACATGGCACCTTGGGCAATTGTCTTCTGGGAGTCCCAACGTGACCAAAATCTTGTGAACAGAATTGGTAGATGGAAACTGAAAGAATCCCGTTGTGTATATACCTATATGTGTGTGTATTTTTGTGTCTGTGTTTGTCCCTCACCACTGCTTGACAACTGGTGTTGGTGTGTTTATGTCCCCATAACTTAGCAGTTTGGCAAAAGAGTCCAGTAAAATAAGCACCAGGCTTATATATAAGAAGAAACAAAACTAGAAAAGCACTCAGAGAGTGCAGACCTCCATCAAGCAGTTCATTTCCACCCATATACACGCATGCTGAAAATCGCCCAATTTCCCAAACCAATGCCAGCAAAAACATAACCTCTTTGTTGGGGGTAAAAATAAAATAACACAGTTGTATGATTTAAAAAAAAAAGACCCTTTAAAAACAGGAATCAGTTAAAGCAGTTATAATACATCTATGACAACAACAAGCTCTGTAGACCTCCGCCAATCAGCTCATTTTAAAATAGCTACACGAGTAAAATTACTAATAGAGAAACGAAAATAAATTTTGGAAACAGCAACACCACCATAGGTTACGTAGAAACGATGAACATGTTTTCAAGGGAGATAATCAAAGAACATAACATTGTAATACTTGATGTAAAGTAAATATAACAAATAAAAAATCTTTCCAGAATCGATAAAAATTACTGGATCACTACCAAAATTTCATCATCTGTTCCTTGTGTCATTATCACCTTTTCCTGCAAGTTTTATTAAATACAGTTCACAGCTTTTTGAGTTATTTTGCACACAGACAGACAGACGGACAAACCAATGCTGATGAAAACATAACCTCCTTCCTTGGTGGAGGTAAAAGTACTGGGGTTGATTCATTTGACTAAAAATTCTTTAAGGCAATGCTCCAGCATGGCTACAGTCTAATGACTGAAACAAGTAAAATGATAAAAATAAAAAGTAAAAAATAAAAATAAAAATGACTGGAGACAGAGTTTTTGTTTTAATGTAACATCTATTTTCAGCTGGATTCATTGGACAACATTTACCACAAAACTATTGCTACGAAACAACTCTTTTCTAGTTAAAATTTTATTGCTAACAAGATATTTTCATCAGCAGAAATAGGTTTAGTGTTAACACTATGTAAATACATCATCATTGCTGTGCTCACCATTATTAGTGAAGGCCACTTAGTGCATTGAATAAAATGAAGTAGGATAAAATATAATAAAATAAGAAAGAGAAAAGTTCTATTGTCAACAAATTTCTAGAAAATTTCCATCCAAAAATCAACAAATTTATTCAATTTCTTTTCCCTATGAAATACAACAGAGAAGGAGAAACATTTGAAAGGAGCCAAATGGAATTAGAGAATTTTGCCAAGGGGCAATATTGGATTGGGGAATGAGTAAGTCACTTCAAGTTAACTCAAGCACTCGTAATTGATTGCAGTTCTCCTCCTCTCAACCCACACTTAGCTTCAAACCACACCACCCCTGCATGCCATGCTGTGCCATACACCGTCTCTCCTTTTCTTTCGAACCAACACACTTACGTTTCCCTTTCCCTCCTCCTCTCCACCATCATCACCACCACCACCACCACCACCACCACTTGACT
>NC_069000.1:22602660-22604066 GCF_001194135.2 Octopus bimaculoides
TATGTAGTTGTAGCTGATGCCGGTGTCAGGTCAATGGCGCCTGTGATGGTGTCATGTAAAAAGCATGCACTACATTCTTGGAGTGGTTGGTGCTAGGAAGGGCATCCAGCCATAGAAACCTTGCCAAATCAGATTGGAACCTGGTGTAGACAAAGGGAATAAGTCTATCACATCGACCCCAGTGCATAACTGGTGCTTAATGTATCGACCCCGAAAGGATGAAAGGCAAAGTCGACCTCAGCGGAATTTGAACTCAGAATGTAAAGACAGACGAAACACCAGTAAGCGTTTTGCACGGCGTGCTAACGTTTCTGCCAGCTCGCTGCCTTCTTTCAGTTTCCGTCAACCAAATCCATGCACAAGGGTTTGGTTGACTCAAGGAATAGTAGAAGACACTCACCCAACATTCCATACACACAGTGGAACTGAACCAAGAACCATGTGGCTGGGAAGCAAACTCCTATGTATATATTTGATGGGTTCTCTTGTCATAAATGAGAGACAAGGGCTCTGCAATTTCTTGTTGAACAATCTACATAAGTGATTTTTCGATAACAGTGGCTCACAACCAATTTTTATCTTTGGACCCCTTTGTTTACAACTTTACCCCGATGACCATTTGATGTATGAAAACTACTTTTATTGCTACTTTTTTCAAAATTCCAATTTTGTTTTCCACTATGTAAAATATTCAAGAAAGAAACCTAGCTGTTTCATGCAATACATACATTTAACCTTGTAGTATTTAAACCAGCCATATCAGGCTAAAATATCTTACCTGTTTTATGTACAAACTGGCCAGATCTCATCTCTCACATGTACCCTGCAATGTCATTCTGAAAGTAAACAATTACATCATCGAAATCTCAAAGTTACAAGATAATGCATGATTAGTTCAAAATAATGTGAATAAATGACTAAATAAACATTACATTTGACTGATTAATCTGAATGCTAAAGATTTAAATCAAAACCTTTCATGCATCTTTAAAGTACTAAAGTGGATGCGCAATTTACTATTTTGCTAATGTGGACCACCAGGGGTCAGATGGACTCCAGCTGGTAACTATTGGTCTATAGTGATCAAATGTCTGTACAGTACATTGTCTCTGTTTGTTAAGCCAGCATTGCCTGTACAGGTGCATGGTTTGTCATACGTTAAACGTTGAAGTGATCACAGAGTAATGTAGAACGGTGGGGGTTTTTGCCCAAGAACACAACACACAACCTGGTCTGGGAACCAAAAACTATTATCTTGTGATTGTAATGTGATTTCAAATATGTATATGTGTGTGCTTTTGTGTGTGCATGCTTGTGTGTATATGTGCATGTGTGTGTATGCGCATATGTGCGTGTGTGTTTGTGTGTGTGCATATGCGTATGTGTGTGTGTATGTATGTTTGTAT
>NC_069000.1:22606139-22609716 GCF_001194135.2 Octopus bimaculoides
ATACGTACATACAAATACATACATGTGTGCACAACAACAGCATCAACATCATCAGCAACAACAACACCAACCACAATAACAACAGCCCTTATATACACCTAACAACAGAATATACAGATGCAATATAACATAACCCTCTACACCTAACATCTAAACTCACTTGTAAGGTGTACATGTGGGCATCTCGCCTGTCAATATGCGTAGTTATGTGCAGCAAAAATGCCACATATATGCACATACTTACATATATCGTTTGATATAGAATTAGTACTGCAGCTTCAGTCCAGGCTGCAGTGCAGTAGGAAATGTATGAATAGGGTCTAATTCCATTGAGTTAAGTGCAGCTGATTGCTTAACAGGCTAAATGGTGCATTAGCTACATCAGTTATACAGTTTTGTCTGCAGCAATAGTAATTTCAATGGGAAATAGAGTTATGTAATGCTGTAACAAATGGTTGTGTATGTATAATTATGCCTCATGTAATCAGGACAAATTTACTTCATCTGTTGGTGGTGATAATGATAGCGGTGGAGGAGGTGGTAGGTGGTGGTGGTGGTGGTGGTGGTGGTGGGAGGTGTATAGGTAATATAGGTGATGATGATGATGATGATAACGATGGTGGAGACAGTGTTGTTGGTGGTGGTGGTGGTAGTATTGTTGTTGATGTTGATGGTGTGTGGTGGTAGCAAGGCTAGTGTGAGTGCCGGTGATGACAATGATGACGATGATGATGATGATAGTGTTGGTGGTGGCAATGATAATAGTGGTGGTGTGATGATGATGATGATGATGATGATGATGATGATGATAAAGATGGTCTGACGATGGTGGTGGTGGTGTTGGTGTGGTGGTGAGCATGATGGTGGTGTACTTGATGTTGTCATTGCTGTTACTGTTGATGTTGATGGTAGTAGTAGTAAGGTATTAATGTTGGTGATGATGATGATGATGATGATGCCAGTGGTGGCAATGATGGTGTTGGTGATGGTGATGATGGTGGTGGTTCTGATGATAATGCTGCTCCTATTCGTGGTGGTGGTGGTGGTGATGGTATTGGTAACTGTAATGATGATGGAGGTATTGGTGGAGGCGATGATAGTGATGATGTTAGTGACAGTGATGATGGTGGTGGTGGTGGTGGTGGTGGTGTTGTTATTGTCATTGTCATTCTGGCGTTCTGTCGGTTATGATGACAAGTGTTCCAGGTGATCCAATCAGCTGAACAGCCTACTCATGAAATTCCCGAGCATGTTGCTGAGAACTCCACAGTCACACATACACAGATTCAGTGTGACAGGGCTGATCCCTTTGAATTACCGGTACTCCTCATTTTTGCCTGCTGTGTGGACTGGAACAATGTGAAACAAAGTCTTGCTCAAGGATATAACATGCTGCCAAGAATTGAACTCACAACCTTATGATTGTGAACCGATTACCCTAACCACAAAGCCATATACCTTCACTTTATTGTTATCATTACTGATAATATTGGTATCTATGTTGATAGTGATGGTCATTTCTGGTGTTAGTGCTGCCCTTGGTGGTTGTGGTGGTGTTGGTGTTGGTGTTGGTGGTCTTGGTTTCATTGTTGCTGTTATGGTTGTGTCAGTGGTAGAGTTATTGTTGTTGCTGGTGAAAATGCTGCTGCTGTTGTTGATAGTGATGATGACAAAGATGGTATTGGTGCCTCTGTATTGTAAGTGGTGACACCGCAAGCTGGTAGAAAAGTTAGCACGCTGGACAAAATGCTTCGCAGCATTCTGCCTGGCCTGCAAAGGAGACAACCAGCTCACTGCCTTATAATGATAATTCTTTCTGCTACAGGTGCAGGAGTGGCTGTGTGGTAAGTAGCTTGCTTACCAGCCACATGATTCTGGGTTCAGTCCCTCTGTGTGACACCTTGGGCAAGTGTCTCCTACTATAGCCTCGGGCTGACCAAAGCCTTGGGAGTGGATTTAGTAGATAGAAACTGAAAGAAGCTTGTTGTACAGGCACAGGAGTGGCTGTGTGGTAAGTAGCTTGCTTACCAGCCACATGGTTCCAGGTTCATTCCCACTGCGTGACACCTTGGGCAAGTGTCTTCTACTATAGGCTCGCACCAATCAAAGCCTTGTGAGTGGATTTGGTAAAGGAAACTGAAAGAAACCCGTTGTATATATGTATATATGTGTGTGTGTGTGTGTGTGTGTTTGTGTTTCTGTGTTTGTCCCCCCAACATCGTTTAACATGTGATGCTGGTGTGTTTATGTCCCTGTAACTTAGTGGTTTGGCAAAAAAAGACTGATAGAATAAGTACTTGGCTTACAAAGAATAAGTCCTGGGTTGATTTACTCGACTAAAAAAAAGGTGGTGCTCCAGCATGGCTGCAGTCAAATGACTGAGATAAGTAAAAGAATAAGAGAAAATATGTGTGTGTCTGTGTTTGTCCCTCCCGCACCATTGCTTGACAACTGATGTTGGTGTGTTTATGTTCCTGTAACTTAGCAGTTCGGCAAAAGACACCAATAGAATAAGTACTAGGCTTACAAAGAATATGTCCTGGGGTCGATTTGCTCGAATAAAGGAGGTGCTCCAGTATGGCTGCAGGCAAATGACTGAAACAGTGGGAGGAGGAGACCCCTTTTGGTCACGAATGACCATGGGATTGCACCTAGAAAGTTACCCTCCGTGGCACTAGTCCGGGCAAGGTTGTTTGTGGAGCGCCAGCAGTTACCCATGCATACCAGCCTCCCCTCTTCACACCACTGAAGTTATCCAAGGGAAAAACTGGTAGTGGGATCGTTTCAACTCTGTGCAAGTATATGTGTGTATGTGTGTGCGTGTACAAGAGAATTATGTGAATGTTTGTGTGTGTGAACCAGCGTTCTTTCAGTAACAAACAATGATCGATGTCACATCTCAAAAGATAACCACTAGATAACATTGACAAATATATTAATTTGATTTACCATCCATATTTTGATGGCACAGGGCCAGTTAGTTATTTATAATAAGGCAAGCTGCTATAATCGTTAACACATTGGACAAAATGCTTAATGGTAGTTCTTCCTGTTCTTTATGTTCAGAGTTGAAAAGGTTTGCTTTTCATCGATAAAATCAATAAAATAAATATCAGTTGTGTACTGGGGGTGAATGGAATCAATAAGACCTTTCTCCCTAAAGTCCAAGCTTTGAGCCAATAGTAGAATGAATTAACATCATCATTAATAATTATTATTAGGGTTTTTATTTATATTTCTTTCCATCACAACTGCCACCATGCTGTTGTTGACATCTTCATCATTTTCATTGCAATTACTATCAGTATCATGATTATCTTAACCATCACCATCATCATCATCATCATCATCATCATCATCATCATCCTCATCATCATCCTCATCATCATCCTTCTCCTCCTCTTACCTCCTCTTACCTCCTCCTCTTACCTCCTCCTCTTACCTCTTCCTCTTACCTCCTCCTCTTACCTCCTCCTCTTACCTCCTCCTCTTACCTCCTCCTCTTACTTCCTCCTCTTACCTCCTCCTCTTACCTCCTCCTCTTACCTCCTCCTCTTACCTCCTCCTCCCCTCCCCT
>NC_069000.1:22609952-22616182 GCF_001194135.2 Octopus bimaculoides
CATCATCATCATCATCATCGTTTCTCACTGGAAAAGTGAAAGGAGAAAGATATTTCTAATGTAATTTTCATTGCCAGAAAGCCAACACTTGCCATAATTGATTCCACATCTCCAAGTGTGAAACTGTTATTATATTTACTCTCTCTCTCGTACACACACACACACACACACACACACGCACCCACCCACCCCCACACCCACACCCACACACATACATACACACCTCCACACATATACACACACACAGACACATGCACACACACACACATACACACACACACAAATGCATGCATGCACATACACACACAAACATACACGCACACATACAAGGAGAGGAGGCAGTAAGAGAATAAGTCAAAATAGTGATAAAAAGCCCACCCAAAACTTTCAAATTGTAATGCTAAAAAAATTTAATAAACACCAATAAAATGAAGAAGAAATTTAATAAAAATATAAAAGGGAAGTCATATTTTTTTGTCATCAAATATTTCTTTGTTTGCATTGCTCTTATCATCATCATCATCATCATCATCGTCATCATCATCGTCATCATTGTTGTCATCGTTATCACCACCATCATCAGCCACCACTGTCTTCATCATCGCCATCGTCGTCATCATCACCATCATCATCATCACCACCACCACCACCACCACCACCACCACCACCACTACTACCACCACCACCACTGCCACCACCACAAACAACCACCACCACCACCATCATCATCTTCATCATAGTCATCATCATCATCATCATCATCACTATCATCGTCGTTATCATCATCGTCGTTGTCATCATCGTCGCCGTCGTCATCATCGTCGTCATCATCATCGTCGTCATCATCGTCATCATCGTCGTCATTTTCGTTATCATCATCTTCATCGTCATCATCATCGTCGTCGTCATCGTCATCGTCGTCGTTGTTGTCATCATTGTCACCACCCAAAATTTGACATAGAAAGGTTATATATACAACATATCGAAGGTGGTAGAGGCGCTATACAGCTAGAAAACTGTTACAAAATAACCACCATAGGACTGCAAAAATACATACTTCAGAAGCAAGGAACACTAATACAAATAGCCATAAAACACGAACAAAACAAATAACTGTTTTCAGTCTTTAAGGAAGCTGATAAATATGAAAACGAAGTCATAGTACCTAACAACGATGAAGAAAAAGAAGAAACAATAAAAGCTGTAAAACAACTGAAATCCAAACTAAAACTGGAACAGCAACGGACCATGATAAAACGATGGCAAGAAAACCCCTTCATGGCAAATACTGGGCTAAACTAAACGCAAAAGAAATAGACAAAGCAAAATCCCAGCAATGGCTGAGAAGCTGAAGGATTTTTAATTGCAGCACAAGACCAAAGCCTCCCCACCAGAAATTACCAAAAACATATAGGTGCAGGAGTGGGCTGTGTGGTAAGAAGCTTGCTTCCCAACCTCATGGATCCGAGTTCAGTCCCACTGCATTGCACCTTCAACTAGAATCAGTGGTTCTCAACCAGTTTTTACTACACTCTCTGAGTGGTTGGTGTTAGGAAGGGCATCCAGCTGTAGAAACTCTGCCAAATTTAGATTGGAGCCTGGTGTTGCCATCCGGTTTCACCAGTCCTCAGTCAAATCGTCCAACCCATGCTAGCATGGAAAGCGGACGTTAAACGATGATGATGATGATGATGATGATATAATGAAAAGAAATATGTGGAGATGGACAAGAAACAATAAATCATATTGTCTCTGGCTGCCCAGTCCTGGCTAAGAAGGAATATATTCATAGACACGACAGAGTTGGGATCTACATACACTGGAAGCTATAGCAACACTATGGAATAACAATAAAAAAAAGATGGTATAAGCACACGCCAGAAAAGGTCACAGAAAATGAGAAAGCAACCATACTCTGGGATATGCCAATACACACAGATAGAGAAATTAAGGCTAATAGGCCAGATATAGTTTTCAGAGATCATGAAGAAAAAAATGCTTTCTAATCGATGTATCAATACCAACAGAAAACGTTTCTCTAAAAGAAATGGAGAAACTTTCAAAATATAAAGACTTGGAAATAGAGGTAACTCAGATGTGGATGTGTGCAGTGCCTAGTAGTGCTATTTTCTGTATGTTATATTCATTTGTAAGACCTTGTGTTTTGGTTATGTATTTGTCTGAATGTTTTTTAATCAGACCTAATGCAACTATTATTATAAGGATTGCTTCTGTTTTTAGACTCCACATTCGAGCTACTTTTATTTCCAGATCTTTGTATTTTGAGAGCTTCTTCATTTCTTTTAGAGATACTTTGTCTCTGTTGGTATTGATACATCGATTAGAAGGCATTTTTTTCTTGGTGATCTCTGACAATTATATCTGGTCTATTAGCCTTGATTTCTTTATCTGTGTGTATTGGCATACCCCAGAGTATAGTTACTTTCTCATTTTCTGAGGCCTTTTCTTGGGTGTGCCTACACCATCTTTTTTCTCTTGTTATTCCATAGTGTTGGCATAACTTCCAATGTACATAAGCCCCAACTCTATCATATCTGTGGATATATTCCTTCTTAGCCAGGACTGGGCAGCCAGAAACAATATGGTTTCTTATTTCTTCTCAACTGCCACATATTCTGCAGTTGTATTATTTTCCATTATGTGTTTTTGGTGATTTCTGGTGGGAAGGCTTCGATCTTGTGCTACAATTAAAAATCCTTCAGTCTCTTTGTGTCCTGAACTTCTCTGCCATTGTTGGCATTTTACTTCTTCTTCTTGTTCTTCTTGTTCTTGTTCTTCTTGCTCTTCTCCTCCTCCTCCTCCTCCTTATTATTATCATTATTATTATTATTATTATTACTAGGTTGTGAGCTGACAGAATCATTAGCATGTTGGGTAGAACACTTAGTGGCATTTTGCCCATCACTGCGTTCTGAGTTCAAATTCTGCTGAGATCAGCTCTGCTTTTCATCCCTTCAAAATCAATGAAGTAAGTAACAGTTGAACACTGGGGTCGATGTAATCGACTCATTCTCTCCCCCAAAATTGCTGCCCTTGTGGAAAAATTTGAAACTATTATTATTATTATTATTATATGGAACCTCATAGCTTATTTTGCTGGGTATGATGGAAAATGCCAGCTGCCCACAGCCAGCAGACTAAGGTGAGACTTTTTTACTGGTCATGCTTCAAGAACTCTGCAAAGAATTCTTGCAGTTCCAAGCAATGCTGATTTTTGTAGGTGTTCTACTTTCACACTTGCACCAACCTTTTTCAGCCATGTTGGTAGTTGAGTGCTGATACTTCCAAGGGCGCCAATTACTATTGGTATCACGTCTACTCTCTTCATTGACCACAACCTTCGTATTTCCCACTTCAAATCATCATAGCTGTTTACTTTTTCTTCTTCTTTCTCATTGATCCTGTTGTCACCGGGGCATGCTATGTCAATTATCATACATGTTCTTTCTTTTTTATTCATCACAACAATGTCCGGTTTCCGATGTCTGGTCAGGTAATTATCATCATTATTATTACTATTGTTATTATTACTATATTTGAATTTCATAGTGCAAAGATGTGTTTTTGGTTCTCCCTTCAAGAAATATTTTATTTAAGCATTACTAAATGACGTTTTCTTTGGAGTACTTCTAAAAATGAGCCATAACAGCATAAAGAAGTGCTTCCCTCAATGCCAAGCTTTAGACATTACATTATCACAATCAAAATGGTTACTACATACTATCATGCTACAAAACTGGACACTACAATGGCCAAAACAAGAACACAAAATCAAAACACAAAACTAAATATAGAAGAGAGAGAAGAAAACGAACAGTATTTTTTATTTGTTTCAGTCATTAGACTGTGACCATGTTTTGAAGAATTTTTAGACAAATGAATCGACCCCAGTACTTTTTTTTTTAAAGCCTGGTACTTACTCTATCAATCTCTTTTGCCAAACTGCTATGTTAGGGAGATGTAAACACACTAACACCACTTATCACGTGGTGGTGATGGACAAACACAGATACAAAGACACACACACACACATACATGCATGCATACATGTGCGCGCATGCATGTGCGCGCATGCACACACACACACACAGATACACAGGCACACATATATATGATGGGCTTCTTTCAGTTTCCATCTATGAAATCCACTCACAAGGCATTGGTCAGCCCATGGCTACAGTGGAAACATTTGACCAAGGTGGCACGCAGTGGGACTGAACCCAGAACTATGTATTCAGGAAGCAAGCTTCTTACCACACAGCCACGTCCGTGCCTATTGAACAATAAAAATAATTTAGAGCAAAAAATAACTAGGAAGAAATGCATCAATGACAATAGTAACTCACGTGATTCCAAATACTGCAGACCATTCTTATAACAGCTGTACAATGGTAAACCTTCCTTCAATGCAAAATGAAAATATAGAATTTTTTGATCTATCACAGTTACAAAGAAAATATGTAGATAGAAGGATTTTGTGAAACCAAAGGGCATTTTTGTGCCACAGAAGAGAGCAAAGAGAAAAATTAGATATCTTTACTTACAACTGATGGAAGTGATTTATACTCTCCCTTATGTCAATAAGATATCCAGGTCATATCAATAAAACATATATCACATTAATAAAAGGAAAAATCTCTGGCACTATCTGCTGAGCCTATAACATGAAAGACACAGCCAACACACAGGCTGGAATTGTTATATATCTCTCTGACTATACATTTGTGCTCTGGTACATGGACCAAAAAGCTCAAGAGTCACATAAAAGACATCAGATACTATGTAGATCCATGGTCAGTAGTAAGGAAATGAAGAAAAACATGCAAACTTGAGAGAAACTCCTCAGAATTTGCATGAAGAGACTGCAAGAAAGCCACATTCGTAGTGGCCCAGAGCCTTTGGAGAAAATGGCTAGGAGAACACCAACATGTTGGTTTCAAATTTTGGTAGATGGTCAGTGATTTCAGGGGAAAGGGTACACCGATCCCATTGTTCAACTGGTGCTTATTTTACTGATGCTGAAAGGATGAAAGACAAAGTTGACCCTGGTGACATTTGGACTCAGAACATAAAGTCAGAAAAAATGCCAATAAACATTTTTCCCAGTGTAGTAACAATTCTCCCTGCATGCTGCCTTGGAGAACACTAGCATATTGGTGCCTGTGAGTTAAGAGCTGGGAAAGTTCAAATTACTACACATTTTCAAATGTAAAAATGCTTGAGAAAGATATGGAGTGACATGGACTTCAGTTGAGCTGGGCAACATGGCAGTATTGCAGTGCAACAGTTTTCTCAGAAGCCCATGTTCTGAGGTATTTTTTATCCCATGCAGGAGCAAAAATGTTGCTCTCGTTGCTACTCAAATGAACAGATGATGAAGAAAATAAAAGTGTTGGATGTTCCACAAAAATTGTGCATCAGGTGGACAGTGGTATGTGTTGTCCTTGAGGGAGGGAACATGCTCCTGATAGTAAAAAGTCACCAGAAAAATTGTTGAGCATTGCATTGGTTGTCTTAATCCAGGTAAACCAGATAACTTGGAGAAAATTCAGTACCTAATAGAGCTCCCAAGTAAGTGCCAAATTGCATGTTATGACGGAAAATGGAAAACCTATGTACCACATATAATAGCATTTGAGAGCTCTCTGTCCATAACAACAAAAGACAGGCTGTTTCAAAGAAATGAAGAGTTTAGTAAATGATAAACAAGGAAGCCATCATTAAGCTAGTATGTAGAATATCAATCAACATAAAATTTTGATGGATAGTTTTTAAATTAGACCATTTTGAAACAGAAAGTGTTTTTTTTATTTAAGAACCAGGGGCCATCTCAGGCTGTGGTACTAGGGCTGGGTACAACAGGGTTAAAACATGGAGGACATCAATAGAGTCAAGATGAAACCAGTTATACAGTTCAATGAAAATGAATGTAGTCTTTTGAAAGGGCATGTATATGTATATATATATATATATATATATATATATGAAAGAAGGTTTGAAAATGCACTTATTTTTAAAAAATATTTATTTACTTAACCGGTTTCACTTTTTTAGAAAAAGATTATCAAAAGTCTTTGAGAATAATAAAAAATGTTAAAAAACAGTCTGAGTATTAAAATGCATATATACATTCTTTGATGATAAAATATATTTAAAGTATAAAGCTTTGTATGAACTTTGTAGTGTTACATACTGATTGTCATATTAAG
>NC_069000.1:22620571-22622560 GCF_001194135.2 Octopus bimaculoides
ATATATATATATATATATATATATATATATATATATATATATATATAGAGAGAGAGAGAGAGAGAGAGAGAGGAGAGAGAGAGAGAGAGGAGAGAGAGAAAGAGAGACAAACAGAGGCATAGATGTATTGTTAAGACATTGACTTTGCAGTTATGTGGTTCCTGGTTCAATCCTGCAGTATGGCACTTTGAGCTTCAAGTTTGTCAATTATGTGTATGTGAAATTTAGCAGAGAGAACCTGTAGAAAAGGCTGCCATATATATATGTGTGTGTGTTTGTGTGTGTATGTTCGTGTGTGTCTATATTTGTGTGTGTGTTCGCATGTGTTCATGTGTGTGTGTGTGTGCATGTGTGTTGATGTGTGTGTGCGTGTGCATGTGTTTGTGTGTGTGTGCATGTGTGCATGCATGTATGTTTGTTCCTCCCAGCATCACAGTATTAACCAGACAATGCACTTTGCATCATTTTAGCTTTCAAATGATGCCACCCCACTGGCTAGAGGAGCAGACCAACACCCCCCCCCCCGATCAGAAGGATATTTCATTGCAGAGTTACCCCTTTATGGCTGAGTGGACTGGAGCTACATGAAAGGAAGCGTTTTATTCAAGAACACAACATGCTGCCTGGTTTGGGCCAGTATTGTGCCAAGAAGCTTAACTTAACCATTCATTTTATGGTCAATAAGATAAAAGTCTATGAGGTCCAATCCTCAGCTCACAACTTCAGCTAGAGGTTTATATATGTATATATATATCATTGTCATTGCCACCATCTTCCTCCTCATCATCATTTTCTAATGCCCAGCTTCCATGTTGGCATGGATTGGGTGGGTCCAAGGACCACATCATGATACAGTGTCTGCTTTGGCATGGTTTCTACAGTTAGATGCCCTTCCTAACTTTACAATGCATACTAGTTGCCTTTTTCGTGCCGCCATCAGCACTATTTAGGCCCCCATGTAGTTTGAACGAATACAAAACCCATGTTAGGTAGAAGGGGTGGGGTGGAGTAATTCATGCAAGGAGATGATTTATGTAAAGCTTGCATTTTCCTGGACAATGCAAGCTTTCTTAAAGACTTGCATTGTCTTTAAGAAAGACTTGCATTGTCTTTAAGGATCCTTAAAGACTTGCTGAACCTGGGATCTCTCTTAAACTCAAGACATGAGATCTATAGTCCTTGACCCTATTTGAAATGCTACATGCTGCAGGTGTTGGCTTCTCTGTTCATTGATTAGGGCTGTAAAACGTACTTGCAGACCAGAACCTGCCTTGGGGTGGAGATCCCCTGTTCACCCTTTAAGTCCATAAGATTTGCTGACTGGACCAGTTCAAGGGCAATAACTTGTCCCATTTAAGGCTCAGACAGTTTATATTATTCTTTTGTTTACAAATTAACTGACTGTAACGGTTTTCTACCTCCAGTTTGAAGAGGGATTATATGCCTGTGGACATTGGAGTCATCAGACTCCAATGTCCGCATATTTGAGTGTGCGAGTGTGTGTAAGTTTATGTCTTCTTGCCTTGATATTGTACAATAGTTGTAAATGATTCTCACTGTCATACAAGCAGTGTCCTTTCATTTCCAATGCTCTGTGCAAACACGTCTGACCTTGGGGAATTATTAACTTGCTTGGAAACAGACGAGGGTTTGTGACAGGAAGGACATCCAACCTTAGAAAATCTGCCTCAAATAAAGTCCATCTGACACATGCAAGCATGGAAAAGTGGATGTTAAAACTATGCTGATGGTGATGTAAAACCAAGCAAAAACATGTGTAGAGTCAAAAGCAAGTTTGTATGTGAGTGTATATGCATATATATATATGTATATATATATATATATATATATATATAATGATAATAGTAATAATAAAAAGTGACAACAAAAGAATGAGACCTCAATATTAGGTAAATACAGGATTATTTATATTTGTATAGTTTAAGACAATCAGTAAGTTGTCATTATAGTACTCAGAGTTTCGAATGT
>NC_069000.1:22623408-22627644 GCF_001194135.2 Octopus bimaculoides
TATGTATATATATATATATATTTATATATATGTATATATATATATATATTTATATATATGTATATATATATATGTTTATAAGCTTGTGTAGATTTGTGAATACTTGTGAGTCTGAACCTGTGTACGGAAATATGGGTAGCTGTATGTGAATGTGGATATGTAAGTTTGAATGTGGTTATATGTATGTGTATACTTGTGTGCTTGTGTGTGTGCATGTGTCTTTTGTGGGTGAGTTAGGGATGGCATTATTCCTTTGAAGTTTCTTTGAGAAAGCAATTTCTATGCATTACAAAATTTTGAAAATGCTTCTGCATAAATGGATCAGATTTGTACATTTAGAATGAAAGAAATAGAAGTGACACACCATACATACTTATGTTCACACACACATGCATACACACATACACATGCACACATACATAATGTGTATGTACATGTATGCATGTTAATACATATGTGTATGATTGTGTGTGTGTATATGTATGTAAATATATATATATGTATATATATCTGTATATATACACACACATATATATATATATATATATATATATATATATATATATATATATATATATATATATATATATATATATATATATATATATATATATATATATATATATATATATATACATATCTATGTATATATATATATATATATATCAATATATACATATATATAATCATGTTATAAATGTAAATATATTCAGGTACGATGCTGATCAAAAGTTTGAATACACTGACGAAAATAAGGTTTTTCTACTGTAATCCATGATGAAGATGAACAGTAATACCAGAATAAGCAGATAACCTGAAAACAGACACAGGTGTGTTAGTGCAGGTGTATCTGTATAGGCACAGGCGTGGATGCGTAAGAGGAGGTGAGGGTGTGTAAATGCACGTGTGGTTGTGTGGTAAGAAATTTGCTTCTCAATCACATGGTTCTGGGTTCAGTCCCGCTGCATGGCTCCTTTGGCAAGTGTCTTCTACTATAACCGTGGGATAACCAAAACCTTGTGAGTGGATTTGGTTTATGGGAATTGAAAGAAGCTTGTCTTGGAGGGCTGCACCAGGTTCCAATCTGATTTGGCATTGTTTATACAGTCGGATGCTTCTTCCTAACACCAACCACTCCAAGAATGTGATGGATATTTTTTACATGTCACTGGCACTGGTGCCATGTACATGACACTGGCAACGTGTGTGTGTGTGTGTGTGTGTGTGTGTGTGTGTGTGTTTCTATGTGTGCGAGTGTTTGTGTTTGTTCTCCACTACTGCTTGACAACTGGTATTCGTTTGTTTACAATATTATAACTAAGCAGTTTGGAAAAAAAAAACCCAAAAAAACCTGTTAATTTTAGTACCAGGTTTTTTGTTAAAAAAGTACTTAAAAATCCCAAAAGCCTTTTGAAGTACCTAAAACCTCAGCATAGATACCATCTATGACTGAAACAAGTAAAATATAAAATATAAAACAGTTTTTAAAATTACAAATTTTAGGGTGACATATAGGGTTACATAAAATTACAAATTTTAGGGTACATATAATATACGTAAACAAACTTTATTTTGTTTTAGAAACATCCAATGTGTTTGGTATTATACAGACAAGAAGGTAATATGCAGCATATCCATGAAAACAACAGATAGATAAAGTATTATTACCCTTATAAGACAGAAGAAAGGTATCCACAAATAGCCATGGGACTTGAACCTGCATCTCTCAGATACTAGCTGAGTACTCAAAGAAAAGCTATGTATTTAGCACTTAATTTGAAGTAGATTGTTGTCAGTGGGCATTTTAGCTTAATGGCATTGTACTCAGCTGGTATCCAAGGGTTTTGAGTCGCATGGCTGTTTGTTGACAACTTTTTTTCTGTCTTATAAGGGTAATAATACCCAATCTTTCTGCTGTTTTCCCAGCTATACTGCATTTGAAATATCATCTTCTTGCCTGTACAATGCAAATGCCAATGTTATAAAATACAGTGCTTTGGTCCCAATACTGTAGCAATCCAGTCAGATATGTTTTCAACCAAATTTTTGCAATAATCTGCTCTTGAAGTACAGGTATAACTGTGTGGTTAGGGAGATTACTGGATGTGGTCAGTTTTAACATAAAACAGGTAGAATATTTGGACTGGATATGGCTGGATTCAATGTTAAAGGGTTAACTGAATCGATATCTTCCAGAAAATGAGTCCATTGCCATATAAAGCAAGAATTTGAGTATTTTTTTAATTGACAATTCTATTTATAAAACAGTGATTCTTGCAGAATCTCAGATGTTAAATAAAAGGAAAAATGAAATAATATTTCATCATTCATAATATAATACAGATATAAATTAATTAATAATGTACATAAATATAAATTAACTTATTTGATTAGCAAATAATTAGTGGCTAATTAATTTTTATGTTTATATCTTTTATCTCTTATTTGTTTCAGTCATTGGACTGTGGCTGTGCTGAGGCACTACCTTGGGGAGTTTAGTCAAAAAAATTGACCCCAGAACTTAATTATTTTTTTTTAAAGTCCATGGCTTATTCTACTAGTCTCTTTTGCTCACTCACTAAGTTATAGGAACATAAGCAAATTAACACCTGTTGTCTGACAGTGGTGGAGAACACACATAAAAGCACACACACACAGATATATATACATATCTGATGCCAATGTCGTGTAACTGGCACCCTTGCTGGTCACATGTAAAAAGCACCCTTCGAACTTTGGGCCTCACAGAGGCAATAATAAGTGATTGAGACCTTTCGCGATATCCTGTGCTTGAGAAGACCTGTCAAGCCAAGTGAGACCGTAGTCATGGTCAATGCTGGTGTTACATAACTAGTACTCATACCAGTGGCACATAAAAAGCATCCATTACACTCTTAGAGTAGTTAGCATTAAGAAGGGCATCCAGCTGGAGCATGGTGCAGATCCCCCAACTTACCAGTTTTTAGTCAAATCGTTGAGCCTATGCCAACATATATATATGGAAGGTGGTGAGCTGGCAGAATCGTTAGGGCGCTGGGTGAAATGCTTAGCAGTAATCGACTTAATCCCTTTGTATGTCCTTGTTTGTCCCCTCTGTGTTTAGCACCCCCTGTGGGCAACAAAGAAATATATATATATCTATATACAAATCATAATGAGGGCTGGTTTATGGGGTTACCCTGGGTTTCTCACTCATAAGGGGTTTAGCCTTACAGCATATCTTCAGACCCCAAACATTGCATCATCCTCATCATAATTGATTCTAATAATTGCAGGGGTCAAACAAAACTAATACTGAAGCAAATGATGTTTTTTTGCTGGCTGGATGCTTTTCCTGTTACTAACCTTTACCTGTTCCTAAGCAAGGTAATTTTGTTCTTCAAGTCTATCAAACAACAAAAGAGCTTGGACATGGGTTTTGCAGAGGGTTTATAAGCTAATGACACCATTTGTATGAATGCGGACTTTATTTACCATTCACATGCATGTCACAACAAGCAATACATAACATACATACCTCTTTCATTCACATACAAACATACAGAGTCAATCCTAAAAGATAGAAAGAGACAAAGGTAGAAGTACAGAGAGTATAAATCTCTCCTTCATTAATATTTCCACATTTCTATCTCTATTCACATCTATTTTTGATGATTAAAACTGGCTATTTTGGAAAAGGATTTCAACATTTTCTTTCCTTCTTCTTAGAAATATTAGATAATGTTAGATATTCTTCCTTTCTTAGGCTTCTTTAATGGTTTTCACAATATTCCTTTATTGTTACTCTTTTATTACTACATTTTTATTAATGCTTTTCCATTGATACTCATCTCTTTGTACCCTATATTTTTTATGTAGTTATTCATTACTACATTTTAATTATTACCCTACTATTGCTACTCTCTAAAGCAGTGATATTCAACCATCTTTTCCCTATGGATCCCTTCAATTACAACTTTATTCTGGTGGACCTCCATAACCATTCAAACTTTAAAAACTAGTTTTATAGATACTTCCTTCGAGATTCCTATTTTGCTTTACACACATTAACCTATGTAGTTTGAACTAAGGCGCAGGAGTGGCAGTGTGGTAAGTAGCTTGCTTCCAGCCACATGGTTCCGGGTTCATCCCTACTGTGTGGCCCCTTGGGCAAGTGTCTTCGACTATAGCTTCGGGCCGGCCAAAGCCTTGTGAGTGGATTTGGTAGACGGAAACTGAAAAAAGCCATTGTATATA